>NW_010130167.1:0-16227 GCF_000699245.1 Pterocles gutturalis
TCTATGATTCTATGATTATGATTCTATGAAGATTATATGTTCTGTGAACACACAGGGGGAAAAAGAAACCTATAAAAATACTTATGTAAGCTTGAGATGATTACTGCTAACAACTTCAGGAATGAAAATATAGAGAAAATATATTAGAGGATGGTTTCCCACCACCAAATGAGTCAGGTTATGAAAAAGCCTTTCAAAATGCATAACAGAAACAAATCAGCTTTATGAAGGAGACTTGGGCCAATTCATAAGATTACCTACTTCAGTGTAGTAGAATTGCATTACTCTGAATTCAGGGTTTTTTTATTTTTCACACTCTATGCAAAAGCCTGAACATTCTGGCTTGCTTTGACTAAAAGGAACCTTGGAACAGCCATAACGACTAAGCAGTCATCTAGATCTGGTATCCAACTATTAATATTCTTCAGAATAAATAAATAAATAGGATCAAAATCCTACCTGCAGGAAACTTTGTAGTCACATGTTATTTTTCATAACCACAGATAGCTAGTGGCTTACACCTTGAAAGAACTATGTTCATATTCTAGTCATCTCGACTACCTACACTGCAGATCCTTTATATTAAAAACGGAATTACTATCAATACATGACAGTCATTTACAATCAACACAGCCCAAGTCCAAGGAAAGTACTGAGAAATTAAAACCTTACTGAATTTTCAATTACATTAATATATAAAATGTGGGTTTGCATACACCCCCCTTAAGAGAAAAAGGACTAGTTAATGAAATGAATATTCGAAGTTTATCTACTTCCTCAAAACATGAGACATTAACTTCCTACATTAAGGAATACAAACATACACACTTTACCCCCAAACATCTAGGGAACTTCCTCTTTTCACTGTCAGGTCCTGCCCTGCACTACTTTTTATCTGAATTATCAGCGCATGCTTCAGAGGAAGCAGGAAAAAACACAAGACAGTGAAACCAGGGAATGAGGGGGAAAAACAATCACATCTCTCAGAGGAAAATGTAGCAGCCTTTTGATTTTTTGCAAAACCAACAAATGAAAATAGAGGTAAACAGAAAAATATTTCCATTTCTGTTTTCCTGCAGAATGTGGAGTCTATTTTTGTATGAAAGTGTATGACAGTTCCTGAAATTTAACGATACTAAAAACAGAAATAGGGAAGTGTATACATACGTCCAAAAGAATGCAGTATCTTATAAAATGTTTTGCCTTCTCAGTTAAGTTAAAATTGAAAGACATTTAATGTGATTTAAGGCAAAGCACTGGGAAAACTGCAATCTTGGTTAAAAGTATACTGTAATTCAAACATTGCTTAAAAATTAGTTACACTGGTAATTTTAAGAGCAGAAGCCTGTCAAAAGCTGTTTAAAACCTGTACAACACTTAGTATTATACACAACCTGGTGGTATCAATGAGATACCACTTCACTGAAATTTTCCACAACTTTTTCCAGCATCATCGTTTATTTTAAGCAAAAAGCTTCCCTGTTCCAGTAATTTTTTAGTGACAATGTATATGTAATAAAAAGCATTACTATTGTACAAACAAATAAGCAACATCCCATAAAAATATTTTAGCATTTGCTTTTTCAAATTTCCTATTAAAACTGACAGCTAGTACCAACTAAATAGCTCAGTCTCAACTGCCTTACCTGAGGTATGTACCATATATGAAGAACAGTGACATCATGAATCCATTCAAAAGAAAAATCACAGCAACGTAAAAGGAAGCAGGGTCTCCCAACCCTAACAAACAAACAGTTAACAAGTTGTCAAATACAGAAGAAAGATCATATTGCTTATAAACCATCATACAATCTCTATAATACAGCACAGGGTGTACTACCTTAATACATCTACATAAAAAGACAAAAAATGTCACCAAGATTATTGCAGACGTTCAATTGGAAAACTACACTTCTGAAAAAAAAAGAGAAGGGGCAGAAACAGCATTAGGGCATCAGCAACATAACAAGCCAAGAGGGAAGCACTAACTGCAAAGAAAAAACCCTGCAATGTATAGAAGGCATAAGCATCACTGAGAACATTCTCTACAGACTCCAATTTGACTTCATAGAGCTTTTGAGAACAGGTTTGTATTCTCTATACTCTCAATTCCCATCTCTTGCAGGAGTAAATCCATCTTTAAACATATCACACACAATGCTCTTTGCTTTCTTTGTTTCATTAGAAGCCAAGAGATTTTCCAATAATGTGTTTCAATTTATTCATTCACAAACACTTCTGTGTTCACACTTCCACTGTCATTTTCTTTCCCATTATTTCTTTAAACCCTCCTGGCTCTAATAATTTCAGCAGTACAGCATAAAAAGCCTTATTCATTATAGAGAAGGTAGCAAAACTTCATCATTTAATATGCAGAAATTATTCACCATTGCTGAAAATACCACCAGACAGTTCTCTACAGTAAGATGATGATATGCTCATCAAACATGGTAGTCTCAATAGCTGGGGTTTTTGTTGGTTTGGTTTGGTTTTGTTTTTACAAAAAACAGGAATGAAGAGTTATACATTTGTCCATGTTTACTGCTTTTGACAAAATTAGAGAAAGTGAATCATTCAGACTCTGAAGAAAGTTCTTATAGCCTTTGTGCAAAGGAAAAATACTAACTTGTCACCACACAAAGACATTTTAAATGATAAAATTAAACAACTTCACAAGCTACCGCCCATCATTCAGCTTTAACCAACTGTAGAACACCTCAAAAACGTTGCTTGCCAAGGTACTTTTATTGTATAATATTTACTTAAAAAGCCAATACTTTAAATGTGGAAAAAATAGCAAAAAAGTGGCTCTGTCCAATCTTTGGTATCAAAATCAAGGTGTAAGACTGAAATTCTCATGCTGAGTAGTAGGTCACAGAGGAAGAGGACTCTTCCCAGAGGAATCATTACACAAGATTTCCCCAAAAGGGAGCCTTGTGGTTACCTTTTTCCCCTTCCTCCTCACTCCACAAGTTGTACTTAGGGGAGGAAATACAATGGGTGAGTTTTTGAAATGTAAGAACTTGGATGTATTGGCGATTCTACAGAACCTACAAAAATTTAATACATGTACAGTGGCTTCCAACTACATTTAGGACATTTTATTCTTTCTAGCAGTCCAACATTATGAAGGCTCAGACTACAACTGTGAACTTTTGAATTGCCATACAGAAATTCAACCTAGGTAGGTGGAGCTATCTAAAAAGTAAAGCCCACATTCTCCCATGTTGTTCTTAAAAGTATCTTTTTTTCATGCTTCTCATTTATGCTGTGAATCTGCCAAAAACACAGGCTTAGCCAAATGAAAGCAAGTCACTGATAAAGACACAGGAATATTTATTACTTACGTAAAGCCACAACTATATGCTTCCATGAAGAAACTAGAATAAAACACAACTCACCCTCACAGCTTTCAACAGGACTAAGTCCTTTTCCTCTGTTTACAGTCCAACATGTCTTTGTTGGTACACCAAAGAAATCCATAATGGCAGTATATATGCGGTACCAGCTGGCAAGGACCACCTAGATGGAAAACAGGATTTGAAACTTTCGAAAAGGAACTTTGAGATTAACTCAATGCCCAAGGTAACCTCTCATGACAACTGGTGCTCATCCAGGATTTCTTTAAACACAGAATTTATCTCAAGTACTTAGCATTTTTGACCATAGTTTCCTAAAGGCATCCAACATAAACCAAGTGCTCGTTAATAGACTAAAATTATGCCTGCTTTAGAACAGAAATAATTTCACGCACCAAACTGCAACATCTGAAAAAATTAAATATTTTGGTATTGTGTGGAAGATTCCCCATTTAACTATTTTTGTTTATGAGATATTAAAATCCCAGATTTTGTTGTCAGAGGACAGTTAGCTGAATTAAATCCACTAAAACCAATCAATGTTTTTCCACCTGGCAAGAATATTAATGGACCAAATCTTCAAGGTTTTTACTCAGATAAACTTTGATAGGTTAAATTTGAGCATGGATTAGAAAAGGTTTCCAGATGCAATGCAAGAAAGCATTTCCATTTTCCACACAAAGGTCATTACATTCTTAAAACAACAAACAAATTAAATTTCAACACCTGACACAGAAAACATCAGTATTTTACACACAGAAAAATGATGACTCATCTCACAGCAAAATCGCTAGTTAACATTAACAAGCTATTCTGTCAGGATATAACCATCTTTACAGAGTTATAAATGAGTAATATGGTCATTCCAGTCGAGCTGCTTTGGAAGTTATAACCCAGGGGTTCCCAGACTGAAAATGTTTCACCACTGCAGTATTAGCTGTCTTAGCCCTGTGTCACCTGAAACATGTACAAGAAGGATGATTCCCTCTTTTCTTTACACAATTTTTCTTTATACAATTAATAAAACTCTTTATGTTACTTCTACCTTCAAGAAGCGCAAGAAGGAAACACAGGGAATTACACCTTGATCTCCAAGAACATCATGGAGTAAATCCTCCTGGAAACCACTCCCAAAGACACTAAGGACAAAAAGTGACTGGAAGCAGTCAGCATGGATTTACAAAGAGTAAAGATGACCGAGACAGACTCTTCAGTTGACAAGAGATGATGAGCTCAAATTGAAATACAGGAAATTCCACTTACACATAGGAAAAAACTTTTACTTTGAGGGTGGTCAAACACAGGAACAGGTTGCCCTTAAGTGCAGATATTCAAAATGAACCTGAGCAACCTGTTCTACTTCACCCTGCTTCAAGAAGAGTGTTGAGACTAGATGATCTTAAGACATCCCTTCCAAACTCAACTGTTCTGCCATTTTATAATTCATTAATTTTTAATACCAGGGCTTCAATCATCATGGCTCGCTTAATCTGTGGCCTTTACTCTCTCACAATGTAAATCTGATCTAGTCAAAATACAGCTACACCTTTCTAGACCAAGACTCCCTACTTCAATATTCTGTCCTGCAAAGTACACTACCCTGAATTCCTAGAGGCTTTCTGAACTTCTGTGCATGTGTACAGACATGAATCCGACACTTGCCCCATCCCCAGATAGGCAACAAATTTCTATTTGGGGAACCAAATACAAATATTTCCTCTTTTCACCTGAAGGTGGTTTGTACACTGCCAACAGAATGCATACGGCAGCTCAGAGGCATCTGTCTAGTATATTTACATCACCAGCCCTGAAGCTGACATTCCCCAAAGCATATAAAATATTCTTCCTGAAGCAATGTAGCACAAAAAAAAAAAAAAATTATTGGTTTATCAACTTAACCTTTTTATGTTACAAGTGCTTGTGGCTGCTGCAGATGCTACCACACACGAATGTTCCCTAAAAAGGTACCAGGTTAGGTACTTCATGCAAAACACAGAAGCTTTTTTTGCCATAAGTGACCTTACATGAAACAGTTAACACAGGCATAAAAGTGGAAGCTAATCAGTAGTACAAAATTGCTAGGTCAATTAGACCACAATGGCATTTTTGGAATTTCTACTGTCTCATATCAGCTGAGGCAGTAAATGCAAATCTTGGAAAACAAAAGACTAGCTCTCAGACCCAGGAGATCTCTGTGGGCTGGACCAGTCCTTTGCTGTAAAAGAGTATGTAGAAAAGTCAATCCCTTTTACTAGTTGCCTTTGAGTAAGAATTGTAAGGCCAACTACGCAACATTCATCATTCCAACTCAAATTTTCATCATCACTACCACACACAGAATTATCAACTGTTCTGTAATGATGAACAGCCAGAGAGTAAACTTAACATCATCTGTCTACATCTCTCTATCATTTTGCATCAGGGATCACAGATGAAAACACTACAACTACTGGAACAACCTAACTATGCAGCAAATGTCTGGAAAATCCAGACTTTATTGGGACTTTAACATTGTGCAACTACAAAGACTGATGTTTTCCTTTTGACAGATTTTTTTTTTTTACTGCTTATATTTATAATTTACACCGATGATGTAATGATTGCCATGGATTCTAACAATTTTTTCCTTCTTTTCAAGTTTTCATGGCTAGTACCAGGTGTACGTCCAGATGAATTGTTCTACTTATCTGAAGGGGCTTAACATCCTGTTTAGTAGCTGGATTTTAAGGCTATTTTTGATGCAATTAATTTTGAAATCCATTAAACAAGCAAAAATTTTTATTATAATTCAGCCTTAATGCTGTTGGGCTGAGAGAGCTGGAAAGATCCTAAAATATCAAACAGGAAATGAAACACTTTTGGAAAACACGACTGGATACTGAGTATCAGAAGGGAAAAATTTCACTGCCAACAAATAAATCCACAAGCATCTTTCCATCACCCAGCCCCCATAATCCCATAATCACAGGTAAAATTAGATAAATTTGGAGAACATACTTCAAACGTCAAGTTGTACCTATTGACAGTTTTATAGATGTAGTTATGTGGAAACAAGAGTACTCAAGAAATACACTTTAAAAAAAACAACAACTATTTACAGGAAGGCTAGACATCAAGCAGTAAATGACTGAAAGGAGCAGAGGAGACCAGTTGTCTGCTTTGCATACCCACACAGGCACAGAAAAGATGAATTGATTCATACCTTATCACCAACTTCTACGAGTCAACATTCTACAAGAAAACTCTGAATGAACAGACAAGCCTACACATTTTGCACAGTAATCTACCTAAGCCACTATACCTGATTGCTCTTGTTTTTATTTCATCTTCCAATTCACTTAGCCATCTTTCCTGGTGATACTGATGAATCTCTAAGAGCAAGTTCATTTGACCAGTTACCTTTGAGTTTTGCAAGTCAGACTACAGCTGAAGTCAATAAAACTTTCTCAGCTAAAGAAAATAACTTTACAGTATTCAAATAAGGCACATGTTCCTAATGTTGCGTTTCTAGAACTGAACTGCAATCCTTTTGTAGTTAAAACAAAACCACCAAAAACCAGGCCAAACAAACATAAAACCAGTGAGAGGGTAACAAAAAGCACTCATGTACAGCATTTAGTTCTTCCAGAGCAAGGAATTGAGAAGCAAATGAAACCACTATATAGAAGTTGTAAAAACACATGCATGCCAAGAACCCTCACACATATAGTTCCTGAAAGCAGCTCTGCTCTGACAGAGCAGGGGAATGAGTATAAATGCTCGTACCCAACAGTTACAGCCATTATTAGTCCTTGATTCTCTGAAAAAAAACAAAACAAAAACAAAAACCAGCTGTTTCTGACACATGAAGTTACAGAAATGTACACTACCCAAAGAAGTTTTCCCTTTGCAAAATGTTTGAGACACACTGGCAAAACCATAACAGAGAGAAAAACAAACATTACTTAAAGACATGTTCTTTTCAGTGACAAAAAAAAGCAGACTAAGAACAAATATAATCTAACTAGGTAACAAGCCTAACATCAAGTATGTACAAATCAACAGCAGCCAGTCATCAACAGAGGGATTTCTTCTGCAACATGTAAGTAAATGACTACCATTCATGGATTGTATGGCCACAGTGAACTGTGATGATTCGTCAGTTCACAGCCCTACACAAACTGCAAGTCAAAACCACCTCGCAGTAGCTGTACCACTGCAGACATTACTGTCACATACTACTGATACTTCATGTGTTTCCTGAAGTACACAATATCAACAACTTACTTGCTGGGAGTGGAAAGAACAAAAGATGGCAAAAGTACAGAATCGGACTGAAACTTCAGGGAACGAAAACAGGAAGATCTAGAAAGCATTCACATCTGATTGGACATACTTGACATCTGAGCATTATCACAATTTACAAAGTACCTTTCTCATTTTTAATCTGGAACTTAAATATAGTATTTAAGCAATTAGTCACTGTATCTTTACAACCATGTTTTCCAGAGTAACATTTCTCACAAATTTGTAGTTAAATCTAAAGAAACCAAAGATGTAGCAGAAGGGATTATTTTTAAAACATAGCTCACCTCTGGGTAAAGATTGAACCTTTGTAAGGTGTTAATCACTAAAGGATATTCCGTTAGTCTGTCATTCATAACTGCCCATACTCCATTCCAAAACGATGGTGCCTCAATAATGATCTTGAAGTAGGAATAATAAAGACCCTACAGGAGAGCAGAATCATTATTTATGATTAAAGAGGTCACTTCTGCTTCATCAACTGCCATATACGAGCTTCATTTTCAAATCAAATTTTGTAGTATAACAAACAGGACAAAATGATTCAGAATGACCATCCAGTTTTTCAAATCTCTTCTCTTACCGCCACTGAAACAAGCCGTGTGGGTTTCCTTCCACCTTGTTTCACAGCACATCTGAAAATCTCTCCTTTGGGCTGGTAACTATGCAGCAGCATAGTGTTTCACAATTCTCAAAATAAAAGCAACCAAAAGGTGTATATGTATGCAAACAATTATTAATTTAAAAAATAATTAAAAAAAAAAAGCTGCGTAACAAGATGATAATTGAAAGTATGCTACAACGTACTTCTAGGTTTGCATTTTTGGTCCCATAGAATCATATTTTCAAATTATATTTTAAGTGAACTGTGAAAAGATATATTAATAGGGATCAGCTGTAAGACACACAAATGCTCTGCATGTAAAAGTGTAATGCGTGTTAGTTGCAAGAGATCATTACATTTACTTCTCCAGAAGGTATTAAGAAATTTTGGAAAGCCCATGATCAAAGATTACAAACAGAAGTCTTCCAACCACTGAATTTTTATTGAAACATAATCTAACCATTTCCGTGCGAAAAGCCATTTCTCTTTCTAGCGTTGATAGATGAGAAAAATGACGGTCATTTTCAAAAAGAGTTGTTATGTGATACCTGTTAAAAAATAATAATTAAAACAGAATAAAGAGTTTTAGAACCAGTACTAAGTCGTACACGCCAAGGAACAGCTAGCAAAACATTCGATGAAGACACAAAATTTATTTACAAACTGCTATTTTAACTTATATTATAACAACATTCTCCTCTATTCAGATTATTTTAAATGGAAAAATATGGATCCATAGAGTACTTAGTAATTCTATTATGGAATTAATTATAATACTCGACTACATTTTAACTTAAGTGCAGACACTTAAGGATCGAAAGTTTAATGCTACTAAAACTATCAGGTCTACATACTCAGAAAGGAAATTAAAATACCTGACAAATGAAAATAATCACAAACTAAAAACTGGTGAAAATAATGGTGGCACATACAAGTAGTGTATGTTTTTTCCACAAAAGTCTTCCCTGAGTTGTATTTTAATCCTGTTATCTACCATTTTATATAGATGTGCTTACCATCAGAAATGTATCTAAATAAAGGTGCAACTATAGGGGGGAAAAAAAGCCAGGAAAAATGCAAATCATTTTGGAGGCAAAACTTGCCATTTTCAAGAGGAGCTTCATCTCCAGAAAGGATGGAAAAAGAAACAGAGCAGCGCACATGACTCTACACTTGAACAGGAATTTGCAAAAAACAAACTACTAAAAATCAATAGTTCTTTTTGAGCTAGGAAACAAAAACAGAGTGGTAGAATCTGTTACTTTTTCTCTCTGCAAAACCAGCTGGTGAAAATAACTTTAGAAGCTATTCTATTTCAAGTCTATACAACAAAAAAGAAGGGTGAGGATTAGGATGGAACCTGAAGCACAAGGATTATGTTGACAAAAAGTAGTTGAAAGGCCATTCTTCTGTACACAAAGAAAATATTGGCCAGACTTCTCTGAACGTAAAACAGCAATTAAAGCAGAATCTCAATAAGCAGAACACAGGAGAAAGTTGAAAGGATTTACCTGGACTTTCAAAACACACTGAGGGTAAAAAGGTCTGTTAGTGGTAATGCACCTGAATTTGTATGGCTAAGCAACAATTTTCCACCTGGAAAACAGGCTTCACTCTTCGCTGAAGAGCCTTAAGAAACCTTTCATGTCAGCTTCACAAGAACAGAACTATTAATCTTAAGAGACAACAATTTCATTTTGAGAGGAAAGATCTAAACATAAATTATCCCAATAGCTTGTCCAAATGTAAGTCCAAATGATATTTTTATTATTTTAAAATGTCATATTACTCTCAAGCAATAAATTTATCCTTACCAATGTAGGACTCCTGCAAAAGCAGCTGTAAAGGAAACAAAAGGTGTCAAAGTTATTCAAATATGCAAAACTTTGAAAGTGAAATCATGTTCTTTAAAATAATTACAGTACTACTTCAGAGATGCACCGAAGGTACTCAGCCTTCAGAGGAACAGAAGAACAGGAACATCTGAATTAACTTTTGTGGCCAACTCTTTGAAAATCTGAAATTACACTGATCACATTCAGCAATACGCAATGTTCCCATCTATACCCTGCATCACTCAAGTTGATCCGTCACAATCTAATGCCATTTGAGCTATCAATAACTGAATTATAAGCATTTTTTTTAATAAGCATAAACATTTTTAAGTTACCTACTGTGACTGTTCACTCAACTCCTGCTCAGATTTTCGCTAACACACAGCTCACGCTAAGGCTTGATGTATGCTGAAGCAGCACTGTTAGATCAAAGTAAGGGCAACACATAGGAAGGACCCAGTGGCCAGAAAGGGCTAAAGGTCATTATGAAGTCATTATCAAGTGCAGCTTGCTGTCTCCTGCAGCCATAACCCCTATATATTGATTGTCTGGCAGTTTCTTCACAATCTGCTAACTCATGGAAATGGTATAGGCCAAACTTCCAAGCTGGAAGGTTGCTATGGTTTTGACCCTGGCTAGCAGTAAAACACCACAACAACCACTCACTCACTCTCCCCCCTCCCAGGGATGGCGTAGACAATTAAAGGGGTAAAGGGAAAAGAGACTCGTGGGTTGAGATAAGAAAAAATTAATAACTAAACTACAATAATATTGAAAATAAAAATGATAACAATAATAGCAATACATACAAATACACAAATGAGTGATACACAGTGATAGTGCTCGCCACCTGATGACCAAGGCTCAGCCCGTTCCTGGCTAATGATCCCACAGCAGGAAGAGTCTCAAAACCACAATCCCAGAAAAGAGATAAAAGCTCAAATGTGCAAGAGACCGAAAGAACCTTGAGAGATGGATGACCCAGAAAGACAGACGACCCTCAGTGAGCCAACTTCTGGGCAGACCCTCATTTATATACTAGGCATGATGGGAATGATATAGAATATACCATTGGCCAATTTGGGATCCTAGGCTAGGAATTGGGGCTGTGCTCCCTCCCAGCTTCTCCTGCACCTGCAGACACTGGCACAGCAGAGTTGAAAAGTCCTTGACTGTCCTGGCAGCAGCTATTAAGTATCGGTATGTGATCAGCCTTCTTCTCAGCACAAATCCAAAACATATCCTCTCACTAGCTATTATGAAAGAAGTTAACTCTGTCCCAGCTTAAACCAGGACAAAGGTGTAAATACATCAGCTTACCCAAAAAGTTTTTGAAGCTGACCCAGCAGCAGCTGGACTGATGAGTCTTCCCCCCGTGTGATACAGGGAGCACCTGTACTACGATGGAAGGATGAGCACTCCCACCATTGGCTAGGCAACTATTTTGCTCATAGGTGCACAAGTTAGGAGTTGCGAGTTAGAGAACTTGTGAGTTAGAAACCTCATGACTTAAGTGATAAATTAGTGAATTCCTATGTTAGACAAGCCTGTTTGAAGTGGACTGAGCCCTTGTTTGTCATGTTTGTTTGTTTTTTTTCCTAATGAGCTCATAAAAATAAAGTTTAATTTACTGAGTACATTTTCCTGTAAATTTGAGAGATCCAAATGGACCGTGACAACCAACACAAATCTAATTGAGGCTATAACTGCTGAAAAAGGTAGACTCTGCATGTAATAATGTTCCATTTTTCCATTTGGAGACTATCCGCACTGTTGTCACATAGGTACAGAACAACAGAGGTAATGGGAGGGGCAAAGGGAAAATACAAATTATTATAAAAGTGGTGGGTAAACAGTCTAGGTCTCCAACTTGTTGAGCATGACAAGATCCACAAAGAGCAGAAGCCACTCCATGTTGCTTGGGGAGCATTCACAACATATCCAGAGCTCATCACGGAAGCAAACCCCAGCATGAGGGATAAAGAGTTGACATTTAGAGGGACTCCTTCTAGACTGAAGGTGTCTTGGTTGCTCTCTAAGCAGACAAGGGCTCTCTGCCATTGAAAGGTTAGGTAGACAGGTTGCCTTGAATCCCAGAAAACGTTTATGGTTAATGAAAAGCCCTTTTCTTCACATAGGCTCTATGGAATAGAGAGAAAGAGGGGTGCTGAGCACCGTGTCCCTCTCCAGGGTGCTGATCTGCACACCCCTCCTGCAGCTGACAGCCCCCCAGGCACAGTCCTTGCCTCTGTGGAGACATGGAACGGGCCAAGTTGCTTGCACATAGGTAAAACATACATCAAATGCTTGCACAGTGATGTAGAACATAGTCAGAGAGGTAGTGAATGCACATGTGTTCAGATTGCATGTTACACGTGCATGGTGGTCTGATTCTGGAAAGCAGCAGGGACAACAGAAAGGAAAACACCTTTGCAAAACCACTAAATTAATGAGAGGAGTGGACTGAATGTGCGCTTCACACCCTAGTATATATTCCCAAACCACATGTTCCTCCAACACAGAGCCTGGAACTGCTGCTGCTGGGAACACTTGTTATCATTGCCACCACAATGCTGCTGCTGGCAGTACTTGTTATCATTGTCACCACAGGTCATAACACAACAAACTACATTTATGAACCTCCATTTTAATATTAAAGTTTTGTATACAAAGATGTGTAAGTGAAACTGGGTAAGCCAGGAATAAAAGAAAAAAAAGAATTACCTAAGGGGGAAGAAAATTCTTAACTACCTGCCCACACAATTTGACATTTACCTCAAGTTACACACTTCATATAGTAGCTGAGGTTGTACAATGCCATGCTGAAACTTCCTTAAGAGTTTTTCAGCTCCACTTCAGCCACTAAAGTAGTTTTCTCAAAGAGAAGCCTGGATTTCAGTCAGAAGATGAATACCACAAGCTTTCATTTTAAATTTTACATCTTTACATACACTTTCTAGAAAAAAAATTCATTGAAGGATTGCTCAGTACAGTTCCCATTAAGTGGAATTTATTGTCTTAGGAAAGTTTCATGAGGTACAGACTTCTTTTTTTTTTTTTTTATACTGAGGACATACACATTAGTTCTAATGGAGAGCTTCAAATTCCTTTTCCAGAAAAGCAGATATGGATAAAATATGGAACTCCAGGTAAGCACATTAGCTGTATCAGCAACACAACAAACCATATTCAGCAAACAAATATGTTTTGCAGTAATCCTATGGAAAGAAACAGAGCAGTCCATGCCTTTCTTAATTATTTCTTACCGAGTCTCACATTTGCACAAGGCATTACTTCATTTGTCACCAACACTTCTAAGATTCCTGTTAAGACTAGATGTTGAAATACATTTACATAGCCACACACCCCAACTATTAAAAAAATATCAATTTTAAGTAGATTACATGTTAGGTAAGAAAATACAGTAAAGTCAAAATAAATGCACATTAGCTACCAGTACTGTTCATGATCTCCAATTCATCTGGTTCCAAATAAGCCAAACATGCAGTATTTTATTTTTGCAAATAAATTATCTATTAATACGGAAATTACATTTCAGATGCAAATATACCACTTATTTCGTAGAGAAAACAATATATTTAAATCTGATTCTTCCCATCAGTAAATGTTTTATTTAAAGTCAATGCATCACAGTTATTTTGGAGAATTTCATATACATTTTTATAAAACTTCACAATATCAGTCCATTATAAGCATAAAATGAAGACTTTTTATAATCACACAGCAATTCATTACTCACATTTCAAGAAACAATGCGCTTAATTCATAGACTTCCACTATGAGCCCAAATCGACATTTCTCAACAGACTGCACCCAGACTTACATTAAGCTATTTTCTGATGGAAAACATGCACCTCAGCTCTCTTAAATTAACCATCCTTTGATCCCATTCATGTCCTTACTGGGGAGGGAATGAAGGAGAGGACAGAAAAGGAATACTAGAGCCCTAATGCTACAAAGACATATACAGCTACTATGCACTTGAACTTGCAGATGCCATTTTCTCACGCAACCTAAGAATCCCTAAAAGCAAAACATATGATCAGATTTTTGCAGACTACAGCTACTATGTAAAATCTGATTCTTCAGATTTCCTATTTTTGCCTGTGTTCTGTTCCAAGAGAAGCAGTATGAATGGCATATAAAAAGCATTCTAATTCTGGATAATTAAATACTGGAGAATAAAGCCATAATATACAGAGTTCATTTACCAAGACAAAAACAAATGCTGAGATACTGTAATGCAACAGGATGTGAAACATACTAGAAACTGATTAATACTTTGTAAGTATCCCGAAAGTGACTAGGTAGGAAATACAGCAGAACTGGGAACAATGAGGAATGTGCAAGCATTGACTACTTCTGCTGCTTAGTCAAGGTGTTTCGTTGTGAGATTCTGTGCAACTTAGAAAGGATGTCTTCAAGAATAAGGCCTCAATTCAATGGTCATTTAAAAACTCCCCAATATAACAGGGCAAAGTGTTGTGTAAGAATGTCCTTGAAAATCTGACAACTGTAAACTGGACATAATTCTTAAGAGAAAAAAATCCACATCCTGTAACAAAACTAGCTCCAACTGTGGGAGCCTCTGTTTTTAAAATCCTTGAAGCTTAAGCAAAACAAGGACAAAAATTCAAACCAATTTAACGTCTTTGTGTCATTTAAGTGACTACTAGGCTAGGAAATGCTGAGTAAACAGAGGTAAGCAAAGCAATTCAGGAACAGTTTATACATCAATTAGTTTGTAAGCTAAGGGTTGTTTCCCTGCTACTACTTTGCAATGTAATTCATCAAACTGAAGAAACTCCCTTTGGCAACAAGGACTACTGGTGGTGTGATTAATAGTACCAGCATCTTTGGAATACCCTGACAGTCTTTTAATACAACATGTTTAAGAGGATATCTAATTGTGCATCTGACAAATATGCTATTATTTAACATCCGTTAACTTTAGGAATGCATTTCTTATTCAATTTTACAATAATTTAGGTGCTTTTTCCAAGACACTGGCCATTAGCCATTTTATTATTTACTTCAACATATTCCCAAAGATAATACCATCTGAATTTACATCCCTCCACACTTGTATGTTCTTTCATCTGTAATAAGCCAGGTTTATAACATTACTTAGTAAGAGTTGCTTTTTCTTTTTTTTTGTTTTCCTTAGAAATTAATGACTGGACAGGAGAGATCCATAAATATCTGGACAATTATTTTCCTACAAAAGTTCTGATACCACATCAACTGCTACAGTAACAGCTTTACAAAAGTTACCAGGCAGGAAGTTATTTCCTGTTATACCTTTTCAATGTAAGGTATGCTTTTTTGTTTTTCCAAGTTTTATTTCCAAATATATGTTGATATAGTTTACAATTTCAGAGAAAGAAAGGTAAAAAGAACAGGATTTTCACCCGATATATTCCTTCTACTTACCCAAAAGGAATGTGAGCCATATCTTGCTATCAGCTTTCACAATGAAGGCCTTTCTGTCATCAACAAACACTGCCAAAAGAAAACAAATTACCTTAAGCATCAATTAAGAACAGCCTCTGTAAATCTGTTCGCACTTTGTATTAGTTTTCTTTAAAAATCTTGACTAGACTTCAAAAAGGCTGAAAGAAATTTCATACACTAAGTTAGTAACTACACATAAAAGCTTTGAACACCACAGATAGGCTATTAAGGTGACTACACAAGTAATCAGGCTTATAACTGCTGAAATAACCTTCACAAAGTAACTTGTCAGATGAGGATTTCTACGTAGATATGCAATTGACAAATTTTCTCAAACAGAAAGTCAGCCGTTTAAAGAACAAGCAACCCTCCATCCTTTCAGCAAAGCGTTATCAAGAAATAACACCAACACTCTGAGCAGAGCTAGTCAACACGATTAGAGCCTGTTTTAACAAGACTTAGTGACACAAACAGCACATTTTCCCATTTCTCCCCCAAAGCACACCGAAGTGGTAAAAACCCCTTTTCCCCCACCTCGCACCCCATTCTCCCCCACACCGGTGTGGCTGTGGGTCTTGTCAGTTTTTTGGGTTTTTTCCCCTAACCTTCTCCCGTTGTGACAGGCTGGAGGACGGCCACGGGGACGAGCGGGAGAACACAACCGGCCACC
>NW_010130168.1:0-1954 GCF_000699245.1 Pterocles gutturalis
CTATGATTCTATGATTCTATGATAATAATCACTATCCTTTTCAAAACATTTCCTTGGAGACATTAATTTTCTCTGAATCCAGCAGGAAAAGTACAAACATCACTCTCTGTACAGGTATATGTTTAAGTAGTGTTTCAGGTTCTAGGTACTTCTGGGATTTCACAGTAAGAGTTCTCCCTTGTATAAGAAGTGGAGATGTGGATTGTAGGTGATACTATGTTGGCATAAAATTAAACTTGCTGTCGGGCTGAGGTGTTTGTGTGGGTGTGTGCGTATTATGATTTTGGTTAATAAAACACATTATTTGGGGTTAGTGTGGTTGGTTTGATCCCTTTATTAGCAATTTCCTGGAATTTAACTATGACACTGATAGGAAATGCAGTTGAGCAATTCTGACTCTAAATTAAAATTTTTATTTTAAGGAAATAATTTACTGTACATACTTATCATAAAAGGAAACACTTATGTTTTTGAAGAACTGTGAAAAATACACTTACAAAAAGATTGCATCACTGATTCATTCTTTAAAGTGTTAACTAGAGGTTAGTATTTTAACCTCTTGGAAGTGTAATTTAAAACAGCTTTAGGATTGATTCACCAGAGGACAGATTTTGCTTTCTAAGCCCTTTTCCAGTCTTCCAGTCTGAAATATCTGGAAAACTAACCCCTTGAGCACACTCCAGCCTGGTTTATAAGAACATGTGTGTAGGGGAATGTGCTTGATTCAAACTCCACTGAAAACGGTCTGTTTTTCAGTGAGATCAGAAGATCTCAGCAAGGATCCCTGGGCTACCTGCTCCAGGTACTGAAATAAATAATGTACCTTTAACCTAGGAACAGGCTTATTTTTGAAACACTTAGGAAAAACTGTCTATCTTTGTTGGGCTAACATCTTTCCAAGTAGAAGCATTCTGTCATCTGCCAAACATCTCTGGGAGTGTTGAATGCCTTCTCCTGGGGCAGACGGCCAGGGATGGCATGCTTTTAGCTGCAGCATTTTGGGATATTTTTATTCGTGATTGATGACTCGCATGTCAGATGCACCTGATTAGTAGATCACAGTCATAAACATGAGTGAAACCTGCAGAAAAGCAGATAGGTGGATCAAATGCACATTTCATATTTGATATGTGAGTTCACAGGTATTTTGCATTGTACAGAGCAGTTGCAGCACACACAGTGACTCTGGCCATTGGTGTTAAAACACTCCATTGGTTTTGAGGAAGGCACTAAAGCAATTTGTTAATTTTTTCTTCTTTCATGATATTTTTTTTTCTTGGAAAAATGCTTACAAAATGTCTAAAGTTGATGCCTTTATCAAGATATTGCAGATAAACAGGACTCAAGATACTAAGTTTAGAGACAGGGTGAGCTCTCTTAAGTATCATCATTAACACCTTCTACAGAGCTCATTCACTGAACAGCTCTAGAGAGCATAGAATCATAGAATTATAGAATGATTTGGGTTGGAAGGGACCTTAAAGATCATCAAGTTCCTCCCCCCCTGCCATGGGCAGGGATACCTTCCACTAGACCAGGTTGCTCAAAGCCTCATCCAACATGGCCTTGAATGCCTCCAGGGATGGGGCATCCACAGCTTCCCTGGGCAACCTGGTCCAGTGTCTCACCACCCTCATAGTGAAAAATTTCTTCCTAATGTCTAGTCTAAATTTGCCCTCTTTTAGCTTATACCCATTACCCGTTGTCCTCTCACTGCACTCCCTGATAAAGAGTGCCTCCCCATCTCTCTTGTAGGCCCCCTTCAGGTACTGGAAGGGTGCTATTAAGTCTCCTCAGAGCCTTCTCTTCTCCAGGCTGAAAAACCCCAACTCTTTCAGCCTGTTCTCATAGGGGAGGTGCTCCAGTTCTCTGATTAATTTCGTGGCTCTCCTCTGGACTCTCTCCAACAGCTCCAGGTCTTTTTTATGTTGGGGGCCCCACATCTGAACACAGT
>NW_010130169.1:0-225 GCF_000699245.1 Pterocles gutturalis
CACTCCGCGCGATGCCGGGATGCGGGGCCCGGGGTCGGGGGGAGCCGAGGTTCTGCCGCTGAGCACCCGCCCCGGGGTCCTTCTGCATCCCTTGCCCCGTCCTGGGGTGGGGACCAGCCCGTGGGACGTCGGTGTGCAGGATGGGGCCGTTGGGGCTGCCCTGCTGTGGGGCAGGGAATGGGGCTGGAGTTTGGGGGCTGGGGGCTGCCTGGCAGGCGCAGGGTT
>NW_010130170.1:0-218 GCF_000699245.1 Pterocles gutturalis
GGTCGTGTTTCGCTTCTCATTGAGCCATTCCTGTAGCACTGGGGGATAGTTCTTGTCTGTCTGTGTAAATATTTTCTGTGTTTTTCTTGTCCTGAGTTTGTCCTTTTAAATATTTATATAATAAAAGTGTTTTTACTCAAGTTTTCTTCAATAAAAAGGAGTTGTCTCTCGTGCTACCTCTCCTGAGCCGTGGGTTGTCTTTGTTCCTGGTGAGTGCC
>NW_010130170.1:237-474 GCF_000699245.1 Pterocles gutturalis
GGAGCAGGGCCCCATCAGCTCCCCCCTCTGCTGCCACGGCTGATCTAAATGGGTCAGCGCCATTCTCTAACTGCGCTCGTTATTTCTGATGTTATTTCCAGTGCTGATTTAGCCAATTTTTGGCATTGTTATGGAAATGACCCTCGCAGGGCTTGTGCCAGGCCCCTTGGCAGCTGCTCTGCTGCATGTGGGGCTGCTGCCCACGGTCACCCCCAGCCCGCAGCCCTGTGCAGGAGC
>NW_010130170.1:500-780 GCF_000699245.1 Pterocles gutturalis
GGTTCTGCCCAGACTGTTTCCTGCGCCAGTTCCTCACCACGGCTTTGCAAACCCCTGCCTTGGACCTGCTCTCGAGGTTTCCAAATTCTTGTGAACTGCCCTTGTGGCAACGGGCGTCTGCCCACGCACCCCCTCCGCCCCCAGGTTCTGCTTCTGCAGGGGCGGGGGGCGGCGCCAGGGGGGGGGGGGGGGGTTCCCACGGGCTCAGCACCCCTGGGACGGAGAGTTTGACTCTTGGGCACTGGGTTTGTGCTGAGCTTCCTTCGGGGGCTGCGGTCGC
>NW_010130171.1:0-12261 GCF_000699245.1 Pterocles gutturalis
TTGGGTTGGAAGGAACCTTAGAGATCATCACGTCCCAACCCCCCTGCCATGGGCAGGGACACCTCCCACTAGCCCAGGTTGCTCAAAGCCTCATCCAGCCTGGCCTTGAACACCTCCAGGGGTGGGGCATCCACAGCTTCTCTGGGCAACCTGGGCCACTGCCTCACCACCCCCACAGGAAAAAACTTTCTCCTAATATCCAACCTGAATCCACCTTTTAGCTTATACCCATTACCCCTTATCCTGTCACTCCACTCCCTGACAGAGTCCCGCCCCAGCTCTCCTGCAGCCCCCTTTAGGTACTGGAAGGCTGCTGTAAGGACTCCCCAGAGAGTCTCCCTTCTCCAGGCTGAACAACCCCAACTCTCAGCAGCTCACTGCAAAGCAACAGCTAAAGAAGCAGATACCTTGAGTCTTTGGCCCTGAAAACTGTTTTTCCAATATAGCAAAACAATAAAAATAAATTAAAGGTTTGGGCTTTTTTTAAATTCAGATTTCATTAAAATACATGTGAATTAGAATTAATTATGTTGAACATAATTTCATGAATACAGTAACTTCACCTTGACAAATGAAATGTGAGGTGACAAAACAGGCAGTCTCACCCAAAATCATTTCAGAACCAAGGTACATTTATGGTATGATACTGTTCTTCAGTTGTGCGTTCCACTTGGGGGCTTTGTATCTGAAATAACTGTTCCCACGCTTGGAATACTTAATTTAAAAGTAATTTATAATTTCAACAGGAACTGAAGTTTAAAAATAAAAATTCTTCACCTCCTGTGCCTACTAAAGCTGAAGTGTTTCGCAGTTACAGAACCTATAAAATACAATGAACTTGAAGGTGAATCCTCCAAGTGGTCTTAAAGAATTATAATTCCTTTTGAAGTCATTCAAGTCTTAAACATTGCTTAAGAAAAAACATTACTATCTTGAGTATGCATACTGCCTTTCTGAACCACAAATGAGGCATAATGAGCATACAATGGTTCTTGATATATTACGTGCCACTTGGAGAGACACAAATGTGTTTGTGCCTTTACCAGCTATTAGTTTTCATTTAAAAATATAATAAAATACTATGACGAATTTATCTGTTGCTGGTGAAAAAGAAAAGAGATCTAATGGCAATATAGACTTCCATTATAGACTGTTTTCAGTATCGACAGAAAAGATCAATTATTTCTAATAGAGAGTATATTAATTTTCCTCAAACATCATTCGCGATAAGCTATAGCAACTCTGTGGCAGCTGTAATTAATGTCAGTCGGGAATATCAAGTTATGAAGCAATACTGGCAAAAATAATTCATTGTAACTTGTTGAAGGTAATATTTTGTGTGGAGTAGCACCTCAACATGCTAGGTTATGATATTCTGACGTACTGTTTCTTGAATATTTTATGGAAAAGTGCATCAGTGATCTCAATTTTATTTTACAGGCTTCTGTGAATGATTTTTCCTTAAAAGCAAAGTTATGGAATGAGTTTATACTTAGAATTTAAAGTAAACAGAACTTAGTAACTAATGAACAATCAATACAATGGAATAAAATGAAAGCTATGATACCTCATGATGATGTTACTTTCTCTTTTTGCAGCCTATAATGGTGAAACTGATACTCTTTTAAAGATTGTGTTGGTGATCATTTCGAATCAACATTATGTAGAGGATGTTTTTCCTCCATCTTCTGTAAATTGTAATAGTGGTAGTGGACTATCACAAAGAATAAACTGAAGAGTATCCCTACAGTATACCTGATTAAGAATTTCATGATGCACAGTATTAACGTGCCCTTCTTAGTAGTTTAGGGTAATAAACCCATAGTATTAAAGCTCACATTATTTTTTTTTCATATTTAGCAATGTAGTATAGTTTCAGAATTAAATCAATAGAGATGTTTGCACAGTAATACTTTTGCCATATATCAGCGCAGGTGGAAATGCCAATACATTGTAATAAAGGGGTGAACCACTGTCTTCTGTAGTGCTCTGAACTGAAGCCTTTTTGAGGAGAGCAGCTTGAACAGACAACTGTAAAACTTCCCTCCCTCACATCATCCATGAAGTTTTAGAACATTAATCATTAGTCTGTCATTCTCTTTTGCACTTTAGTGTACATGGGGGAATTTTATATCACATTTAGAGAAAATCCACCCACATGCAGTAAGGTATTACTGCATAGTACGAGTTTGGTTTAGACCAAGTAGAGAATGGTTTAGGTTAGTTTTGGTTTAGATGGATAGTTTGATTAGCAGCCTTTGAGAATACTATGGGTTTTTTGAAGATGATTAAGGTGTTTAAATTCAGTGCACTAGAGCACAGACTCAAAGAGTTTGGGAAACTTGGACAACACCAAACCCAAGCTTTGAAAAACCTCTAAGCACCAGAGTTCTGCTTCCCACAGATTAGGCCTCCTGCTGGCTATTTGTACCTGTTAAATACATAAGACAGTTAGGCTTTAACGTCTCCACCTTGGTTCCCTGAGCTTTGAAACAGCAGTGATAATTCTGACTTAAATATTGCGAAGATGCATTAATAAATATGAGGAAAACTCTTTGAAGTTGAAAAATATAATGAGGTTTGAGTATATTCCTTTTTGTCATCATTAACCTGTCAAGCCCTTAAATGCTGAAACACCGTTCTTGGGAAAAAAAAAAAAAAAAAAAAAAAAAAGAGAAATGCCAATTAAGATAATAAAGAAGCCAAGATCCAGATCAGCTAAGCAGAACAAGCAAGTAAAATAGATGTGTGGAAAAAATCCAAGGAACAGAGAAGATCTAAAAAGATACAGCTCAGAAGAATGAGAAGAAAATCTGAAACAAACACTGCCAGCAAGTGGAGGGCAGTTAGTATGTCACTAAGAGACACCTTTGCATAAAATTCAGAGTGAACGGGTGTTAAAGCAATGTGTCATAGAAGTCTGGGCAGCAATTTATCTCCTAAAGCCTCAAATGGATCAATGGTGCCCTGTAAATTCCTGTTTCTTCTCTGACTGTAAGAGGAGCCTATGGCAACTACCTCAAATAGATGAATCCCAGCTCTTAAGCGTTCAAGTACCTCCAGTGTTAGGGGATGGCCAAATGGAGGTTTTCAGATGACTGTTTTGATCTTATCTTAAAACTCACTGCGCAAGAAGACTGAGACTGGGCAGAGACCCATAAGTGAAGCAGTCTTCAATCTGCTGAAGATAGTAGGTAGAAGGAGAAAAGATCAAATGTAAGGACAACAAGCAGAATAGTCTTGCACACAAGAGCACATACAATTCCAAATCCTGGAATGGATCCAAGATGCTTGATTTTCATATTTTCCCTTACAGTAACATATATTTGCAGACTAAGGGCCAAAACCATGCAACTTCATTTGCACAGAGGACGAGAATCTATCACTGCTAGTGGTCAGCCCGGTAGCTGACACAACAGAGGTCTGTATGGTGGATCACCCACCTAGCCATAAAGAGAAAGCAAATACATGGTAATTGCGCACTTAGTGTACTTTTTGTTGTGTTTAAAAAAAAAAAAAAAAAAGGGGGACACACAGAACGATATCATCATCCCTAAGTGCATGAAAGCCAAAATAATGCTGGTTGGCATTTCCTAACTTCTCAGGATGTGATTTCTCAATCTCCTAACATTCTTTCAACATGGCTTTTGTGTTGTGATATGTGGAAGGCCAGAATTTATATCCATTATTATTGCTTCATAGAAGAGAACAGGAACATATTTTAAGTATTTATTATCCTTCTTTTGAGGTGACACTTTCAAAAGCTTCTAAGAAATCATAAAGTAAGAAAAATCTCTCTTTGAACTGATTTTGTACCAGGTTAGGTTGACTGATTTTTCAAAGACAGCGATAGATTTCAGCAACATGAAAGCCTTGACTGGTGATGCCAAATAAAAATTATTTTTTATTAAAAAAAAGCTGCTTGTTCTAAAGTTTTCATTTTATGCCCAACAAGTTGATCTCTGTCCTTCAAGGTAATAAAATACTGTGACAAGCCAAGAACACATAGTTCTTGTCTCTTTTTTTGTTGTTCTTAATGAGAAGCCAAGGAAACCCGCATGACTGAGAGGAAACCTGCAGGCTTGCAAGCAGGAAGAAGCAAACTCACTTCTCTGAGCATCACGAAATATTTTTTACTACTGCTATGGACTAAAAAGACTCTACAAAGAAGTACAGCACTGGGAAGGAAAAAAAACCGTAACTTTTTGGAAATGGAAAGATGAGATATAAGTACATAAATAAAAATATTTTTTAAATTGAAAGGTAGTAAAAAAAGAAATTATACTTTAAAATGTGTGAAAAATAAGCTTTCATTAACAGAATAAAGAGGGGGAAGGGAAACTGAAAATAAGCACAAGATTAAATGGGAAGGACAGAAATGAATGATTCAGAAGTAGTGAAGAGACTGTTTTGCATTCATTTGGAAAGAAATTTCCATAAAGGTTGAACAATTTAGAACTAACAAAAGGTTTATAAAAATAGCTGTTCCTAAAAAGCAGTTAAGGAAACATTTGGAAAATGTGGAGAGTTGTAAGTCCGTCAGCCATCCCAGCTGCTATGCATCCTAGGGGATAAAAGGTATTTGCTACGAAACTTCCTGTAGCTTCAGACTTCCATGAAGCCTGAAAAGATGGACAAATACTAGAAGCCTGAAAAAATTCAGATTTGGCCTCTTTTTCCAAAGAAAGCACAGACTGCCCTTTGTAACTGCAATACAGGAAATAATATTTCACTGCTATGTATCTTATTCTAGAAATGCTCTGTAGCAATAGAGGATGCTGTGCTTCAAAGACTGAAAGATTAAATTATTTTTGCTTAGAATTTTGAGTTAGTTCATGAAGTCATTACACTGACAATGAAGAGATGGATCACGAAAATAAAACTTCGAATTAAAATTTCAGCTCACAGAGAGACCATTCAAGGCAGTGACTAGAGCAGGAACCCTGCACAGACAGCCCTCCTTTTAACACCTGGTGATCTGTGACGAGGATACACTACTGGTTTTCTAGATGGTTTATTTATGGTTTACACATCATCATAAAAATCTTCATTGGTGTGTGTTTTTGCAATATGTCTGTGCTGTGATCCAAGGAAATGCTGCTGTCTGTTTCAGTTTCATAATGCAGAAGACTAGCTTGCTGGGTCCTCACTTCTTACAGTTGTTTGACCCAGGATACAGTGAGCACAGGACGTACTGGGAGTGCAGAACTGTGTGGCAGAGCTGCAGCCTTGAGGGTGAGAGAATTGTTCTTGAATCACGAGACAGACCAATGGTTTTAATGAAAATTTCAATCTCCTGTGTTGCTTCCGGACTTGTTTTCCATCATCCTATAGGTCTCTGCAAAATGTATGGGAATGGGATGTGTGGGAGATTGGACCACAAAGAATTTTCTTCAAGGAAGTTAAAATAGTTCTTTAATACCTCTTAAAGCAGTTCTTACTTAGTATTTCCTTTCTTTCATTTTAAATAAATAATTAAAATGCTTTCTCTGTATGATAAGCAGTGAGCAAGAAAACTGTATCCTGTTAGGCACTGAAGCAAGGAAGCCTTAATATTGCTGTGAGGTTTCTCAGAGGACCCCAGCCAATCTGTTCTGACAAGACTGTTAAATAAGATGGTGGCTCCTCTTAGATGCAGACGAGCTAGGAAAAGGATCCTGGTATGAAAAAGCCGAGTGTCACCAAGCTGCTGGCAGTCTTCTCTGGAAAGTCTGTTTTTTTTTTTTGTCTGCTCTATATAATATATATTTTAAGTTTTGTTTGTTGTTGTTTTCTTTTAGCATTACTGGCAATCTGTAATTTCTACATCCCTTGTCTTCAGTGTACTTCACTACACAAGAGAGTTATAAATACATCTAAATTTATTTGGTCGACTTCTGTGTTTATACAGTTCCCACTGAAGTGAGGTCACTGAACTAGAGAACTGACTCTCCGACTGGTTCTCAAACCCCTGTAGCATCACACTGTCATTCTTGGCACGTGAAGTGTGACCTCTTGTCCCACAGTGGCCAGGCCTATTACCAAGAGGTTTTATCGTAGTCACTAACTCCACATTTAATTAGTCATATTTTTTCACAGCGGTGCATCTACATGGCAGTTTTATTTTTTGTTTCCATTAATAACTCTGTGGCCTACAGATAAAAGTGAGAAATCAAAGATCCTCATAAATGCTTGCATTTCTGGAAAAATCTAACATGGGATAAAAAAATCTGGAAATTATATTCAGATTTTAGGTACTCCTGTTCCCTAAATGAACTAAAAAATCATGGGAACCAGCTTCGGTCACTATGAAGTATCATGTGCTGAAACCTCATCACATCAACACATCACCAGCTAAGTTTAGAGTAAACTTCTGGATGCAATCAAGCGACCCATGGCCTTGGCAAAGATCTAACTTGAAGTCTCATGGGGAAATAATTTCTGGCTCTTAAGACAGGGCCAAAGGAATTGAGCCCTGCAAGTCCTCCAGTTAAAACCCAGAAATCCCATTTTGATTTGAATAGTGAGCTTCTCTGTCACTAGCAGGTATGAGTGTAAGAGTTAGTGAGGCACAGATCTCCTGCTGTTTTGCCCTTAATGTGGAAAAAAATCAATCATCCTTTTTAAACGGCAGACTTCAGATAAACCATGCGGTGCCTCAGTGGCTGTGAAAAGGCTCTCTTTTTCCAAGACTTTGATAAGAAGAGGAAGTTTAACAGAATTTTAACCTTTTGTGTGAGTACATTTGACGTGACTGAGGACCTGATTTTCACTTGCATCAAGGCTTCTGCATCAAGCTTAAAGAACCTTAAATGGGCATAAGCTGTAATTAGGCCCAAGTCCCTTGTCTCTCCTAGCTTAAGGTATGTAACAACTCTGAATCTTTAATGTCTATAGATGCAGCTCCAGGGGTGAACCTCTGACGTCCAGAGATTCAGCTCTAAGGGATAGTGACAGCCTGGCAACAGCCCAGAAATATGATTAAACAGAAGTCTGTCCTCTGAAACCCCCAGAAAATCATTATGTTTAGAAGCATTCCAAATTTATTATTCTTTGTAGTTGCTCTTTTCAGGACTAATAACATACATATATATGAAACCAACTAGTGTAGTTTTTAATCAATGGTGAAGAAGCCTAATAATTTTCATCGTTTATTATCTATTTTACATAGTTGACACATTTACTGTTATTTTATTTTTCATATGTATTATTTGTACATAGGTGTATTAAAAAGGTATTAGTAAATAAGGTGCAGCAAGAAAAAGCATGAGCTGTACTTTAAATAAGCAAAGCCAGTTTGTATGTTTTACTTATTTACAGCGAGTGCCTAATTTCAGCAGGTGTGTGTGTGAAAATAATCTAATGCTCATATAGTACATTGTGATCCTCTAATGTTATACAAACACAAAACCTGATTTAGCTTTCAAATCATAAACAGTATGTTCTTAAGAGGATAACATAAAGCAATAAAAGAAGTTATTCCAATAGTGTTAAAATTCCTGAACCTTGATTTCCTATACATTTGTCCCTTCAGTCTCATTCAGGACCGTCCTGATGCTCCCAGTTTTGCAAGGGACACCTGTACTATGCTGGCATGCTCTGAGCTCGCTGATTCATCTGCCAGCCACTGCCACTCAAAATGTCTCACAATTTATGTGCAATAATCCCCCGCAATGGCACTATTTTAGCTCGCAGTTCTCCCCTACCTGCTTATTGCCGCAAACCCAATAAGAACACGATTTTCTTCAAGACTCTACCTCTTTCAGATGAAGACGAAACTTCTCAGTGGATTCCTATGTCACTACCAGGGCACTGACGGTCAGAAAAAAACCCAAATGAAAAGCAGTATTGCAAATGTCTCATTTCCTTAAGCATCCAGGTTAAGAAAAGAAGCTTGTACAGCCTGTGACAGTCCAGCTCTTGGCCATGAGCAGTCTAGCAGTGAGAAGAAGGAAAAGACTGGGAATGCTGACCTGTGATTTGTCTGTGCAAATCCTGTGCCAAGACATCTGTGTCCTGAATAGCAAGAAATAGAACCATTGTGGTGATTTGTCTCCTGAGTTAAAGGCAAAATCTGTCACAAGAAGGATGCAGGATATCCTAGGGAATTCCTAACAATTATAGTCCACGTAGTAACGAGAACACAAATGAGGGGAGATGTAATGTAGTCACTGAATTACTTAACAGATACAAGAGAGAAGAAAGGAGATGCCTGGTCTCAGGAACCTCGTGATGTCTGTGGTAACGAAGGTGTAAGACAAATCCTGGTCATTATGCAGTAGATGTACCCGAGGTGTGAGAAGGATCCACTCAGTTTGAAAGCTACCAGGATGGTTTCCATGCCGAGGGCTTCTTGGGACATGAAGTCTCCCACAGCTGCTTCCCTCCACATCGGGTTCCAGAGCAGCAGGGCCAGTCGGGAAATAAGTGAGGAGGGCACTTTTGCTTGGCATAAGCAATCTAGCTAGAATTTCCACCTCGTGGAGTGAAGCTAAAGAAAGGTGTTAGCCTTATATATATACTTATACAAGTATACTTTAGGTAATATATGTAATAATATATACAGTAGATATTATATTCTAATAACAGTATCATATTAATATATACAATAATAATGTATACAAATGTATTAACCATAGCTAAATGTCTCTGTAGAAACATAAGAAGTATGAGAAATGGACAAGAATGGAGTACTGAGCAGATCCAAAAGCGGATGTATTTCAACCATAAGGTGTACAGAAGCAACCTGCTTTCAGTTAGTGTTCAAGGAAGGAATGCAGAAGAGCAGCATGAGTTAAGAACTACAATTGGTGTGTGAAGCAATCTTCCCGACAGCATTCAGTGGGCTGCCAGTTCATTTGGCTCACTGTATGTCTTCTATTGATTATACTTTCAGATGCATTCAGATGTTTACCTGGCTTCAAAGAGCAAGTGGAAAAATTCTTGGTAGAAAAATCCACAGAGGGCTACTGCATGCAAGAAAATGAGCTCTGGGTTAGGTAGCCCCAGGGCCGCAAGTTGTGGAAGGGGGGAGTGTATTCCCAAGAATTACTGAAATATGCTTTTCTTTTAGTACACTTCCCTACATATCTGCTAGGAGACAGGACACTGGAATAGATGAAACTTTGCTCAGAGAAGTGTTTTATTAGTCCATTTGTTCATATTTGAGTTACTGAGATTTAAAGTTGGATGTTTCATACTGTAGTCAAAGGAAAAATTCAGTAAAGCTGTCTTTGATAACAATGATAACATATACCCTGTTGTTTATTTCCTTTTAAAAAAGGAACAACTATCTTTTAATACATCAGCATGCATATTCCATAATTTAAGTTACATGAAACTGAGAGTCAGAGCATCATATCTAGAGATGAAAAGAGAGGCTGAATATGAAGGAATCAAACTTTGATTTACACCTGGAAGGAAGAGGAGAAAATATAAGTTTTGCTATTGCCAGTTTTTTCCCAAATGTCACACAAAAAGGTTACTTAGAGCAGCACTAATTGATATTGACAGTCGGTACAAAATTTTCAAGCTTTTATGACATAAGCGTAGTCCTAGATAGATTAAATTGGTGAATCTGAGAAGAAAACAAAGGTTCTAATGTGTGTGAATAGCCTCATATTTTCATGAATTATATGCTTTAGACTTGAAAATGTAGTCAGAATTACACTGAAATAAAAAAAAACCAAACATAAAACTAGGAACAGGAGGTAAAAGCTGAAGTTTAGTTACTGTCACTAATGATTCTAGATCTGATGCTTTCTTGCATAGCATACTAAGCCAAATGAAGGTGCACAGTGAAAAATGTCAAAGAATTGGGAATGTTAATTTTTCAGGAGATGTTGAGTTGGTAGTTGTCTTTTTTTGTATATTTAGCTAGGAAAACATACCAAATAATATTCAGAGTTGTGTATAAATAACTACATCTTTCCCTCATGCAGAGAGATCATGTCTCTGAATTTGCATTGGTAAAAATCAAGATGCCAGAATATACACAATGCAAAACCAGAATATGGGAGAAGGGTTGTTTTGATTTTTGACCTAAAAGCTTTTCTCTCTACAGAAGAGAGAATGAAACAATGTCATGGTAGGGGTACTCCTAATTGGAATAGGCTGAAAAATAAAGTGTACAAAATTAGAAATCCTTTTTGCTAAATAATGGACAGGAAGTATGCAGAGAGTGGGTGTACCGTGGGGGATGTCAGTGGCAAATTCCTCGATATGTCTGCTTAGGGCTGTTCCCTTGAATTAGTTTATTCATTCATTAAAAGTGCAGTAATTATATTAAACAGAAGTGTGCCCATACCACCTTTTTTTTTTTTTCCACAGTCAAGGTGCTTTTCCTGTTAATCATACAGTCTCTACAGCTCTACATCCATATGAATAAATCCTTCAGTATTCTATGGTGGTTTTTCTAATTGTGACTTCCAGGATGCTTACCAGAAACTGCAGGAATTAGGAGATTGGAATCAAAACTAACAACGCCCGTGATTCTTTCCCTGGCATCTAATGATTTTGCCAGTGCCGCTTTTGACCTGCTGACAGGCAGCGTAGGGGATGCTGCTGAGTGCCACGAGCACGTCTGTCAGAGTATATGTGCATTGGCAGGCGTGCAGGCAGACATGTTTGGCAGTGTAGGGCTTCTGAGGACATGGGAATATGCTTAATGGAGAAGGAGGAGGTGGATGAAGACACAAGAGCTGTTTTTCTGGAATCACTGCACATGACACAAGACATGCTTGTGGACTCAGCCAGCTAGCTGGGCTCCTGGGATAGGTGGTGAAGCAAAAGTGAGATGACTGAGGGTCATAGCATATTGTCAGAAAGACAGAATGCATTTCTTAGAAATCTGTCCCCTAAAAGTCACCTAAGAGTTGCAGCACCAGAGTAGCAGTGTGAAGGTTGTCAAGGATGCAGAAGAAATAGGTTGCTCTTACTCTTTGGGAAGCAGGCTGCTCCCACTTACTGCCTGCTAGTAGTTAACCAGGTTGGGGCTGGCAGATGAGCTTCTGGGCTTGTTTCCATGGAAGATTGAGATGTTTCTCTGAGCAGTGCTGCTCTACCAGGTGTATACACAGGAGGAACTGGCATCTCTTCAGAGAGCAGAAGGGAGATATTTGTGTCCACTGATTTTTGGGAGCACCTTTTCTGCTTCGTTGGCTCTGACAGTGCCTTCTAGATGTTCACATTCAGTGACTCCTAGATGGAACTAAACGTACCACTTCTGAAGGACAGGACTGAGCCCAGGACCTCTGCAGCAGCCTACGCACATGCATGGCAGGGCACTAATGATTACTACCTGGCACCTATGGTTAAATTTGCCTCAGACAGCAGTAGAGATTAAAAAAAGGAAAAGGAGTTCCCATCTAGCTGTCTTACATAGATGGCACTTACAAACACTACAACACTTCCAACCCTTTCAAGAGCTAAAGAGGAGTAGAAAACTATAATCAGTGGAAAACTGATTATATTCTAGGTGAGCAAGGTAATGTAAGAAAAGGCAGAAACTTCCTTGATGAGACTTTTGGAAAAGAAACATAAGGATGGCATTAACTATACACGCTGGCAGAGGCAGTGGCAACAGAAGCTGCCCCTAGTAGGCTGGACACTTTAGAGAGCTTCACTGTAATCCTCCTTTCTCCCCTTATCTACTCTTGTTTTGGCATCCTTTTTCAGCTGTAAATAAGAACCTTTAGTTTCACTTCTTCCACTTAAATGAAAAAAATCTTTGGGACAAATCTTGACACCAGTCCTGCGTATATAAAACAAGATTAACTTAGTTGACTTTAATGGAATCAGTTGGGACTTAACGTTACTGAAATTTGTCAACAGTTAGATCACTTGGCTTAAGTCTAATGTATAAATAAAAAAGGTATTTCCAATGCTTTCTCTGTAAGGTGATTTCATTTTGCTGTCGTTGGAGTCAGTCTTTGCCCTGAGTTCAAAAAGACCTGGATTTCACCCAGAGATATGCCATCAGCATGAATCTGTCTTCAATGATACCAGAACTGCATCCAGCTCTGGAGTCCTCAGCACAGGAAAGACAGGGGTCTGTTGGAGTGGGTCCAGAGGAGGGCCACAAAAATGATCAGAGGGATGCAACATCTCCCGTAAAAGGACAGGCTGAGAGAATTGGGGTTGTTCAGCCTGGAAAAGGCTCTGGGGAGACCTGATAGCAGCCTTCCAGTACCTAAAGGGGGATACAGGAGAGATGGGGAGGCACTCTTTGTCGGGGTGTAGCGACAGGACGAGTGGTAACATCTTTAAGCTGAAAGAGGGTAG
>NW_010130172.1:0-14116 GCF_000699245.1 Pterocles gutturalis
CTAATAAAGATATAATATAAATATAATATTTTAAATAATCCATAAATTTTCAAAACTTTAATGGTATCTAAGCACTGATGTTTTTGTGGAATCACTTGTGAAATTGGTGAAACAGTCACTCTAACAGAGTTAGTCCACAAATGAAAACCACAGGCTAGATAATTTTAAATCACATGTTCCTTATCAATTTTTCTTAATGGTTCTAAAATGTAAATAAACCTTCTGCCAGCTCCTTATTTGCTCCTTTCATGTTAGATTTGCTCATGTACTGGACACTTTGGCAAGCCACAAGATAAAATACAATTTTCTTGAGGCACAAATTATATCTTGGTCTCCAAGGAGCTGGATGCTGTAGTGGACAGGACATCATTTATCTTGAAATTTCTGAAGTCCATTCTGCAAAGACAAATGCAACATTCGTTAGACTTCAAGTGAGGCACTTTTAATGCACCTATCACAATGATTTTTAATTAATGACCAGCAGTACAGAAGTGCACATTTCCAATTGCCAGGTGTCTAAGAAGTAACATCAGGTATAATTCTAATGCAATCATTATGCCATTTAACAAGGTATGTAAATAGCACACTTTAGATTTTCATCTCATCTGTTTCTAAATGCATCTTCTCGACGGTCTGTCTGAAGCTGTTTCTACAATTTGAAGGTGTCTTCAGTATTCAGGACACTTCATCTCAGCTTTTTTTTAACTTTATTTCCAATGTATGTCTGTGCATTTCTGAGATTTTTTTTCTTGGGTGTTATGAGTGGGAGCATTCTTGTGTTCAAAGCTGCTTCATTCCAGATGAGTAAGACATAAACTGTGTCTTTTCAGGGAGTTTTTTACTTTTAATTTTAATTATTCTTTGTGAAATTATTTATTTTCAATGTAGTAATTTTCTGTGCTGTGTGCGCAAGGAGGCGGGACCTCTTGCTTTCTCTTTTCCCTAGTTTCAGCCTCAGTTTTTCTTCCATGCCTTTTCTGTTCCCACAATTATTCCATACCAGGAAATGACATAACTGTAAATGAGTGCTACTCATTTACACCTGAGATGGATGGACTAATCTTCATTCCAAAATTCAATTTATTGTATTTATTGTAAAAACTGTAGCCAAGTTGATTGCAGAAGTTTGCAATTTGTTTTATACTTGTATATCTGGCTTGAGTGCAAGCTGAAACTAAGCACAGTAAATGTTTACTGGTTTTTTACGTTTTGTGGTTAATTCACTTCTGAAAATGCTAACAATAACTGACATAGGTGATACTTTATGAGTCTAAGAAGACAGTGACAAGACATATCCCTTATGAGTCTGGGAGAATTCTACAGAAATGTATTCCCTTACATTGTTAATGCAATGTCGAAGGACCTGCATTCTACTACTAATAAAACATGACAACAAATAAAACATAACCTAACAGTCAACAGTTATCAGCAATTAACTAAATTATTCCTTAGTCTAATTATTATTTAAGTTATAGCATACCTAAAATGTAATCTTTGTCAATATACTGTACTAGGTGCTAGAATTCCTATAAGTTCTAAAGAAAATTGCTTTTAGTTAATAACAAAGTCAGTAATCATACAGAAATCTTGCTTTCCATTGGCAGCAAAGGACAAGCTCAATTGTCCTGTTACTGTTACTCAGCACAAAATCTAAACAGACCATCCTTCATTTATGAGATATTGGCAATAATAATCTGTTTCAGAGAGCAATACCAGTGTTTAATGCTCTTTCACAGACAAAATCTGGTTGAATAACAAATGAAAACATTTTGGGTTATTTGACTGGATTTCAAATAGGATTCTGTCTCTCAGTTTGGCAATATCCATTCTCTTTATAATTAAAGGATTTTCATTCACACAGTATTTAAGGAAGGTTAGTTGTTCACATTCTTTCACTGTTAGTATCTGAATAGGACTACTCTCTTATGTTTATGTGTTTTCCTTTGTTGACCTTTATTCTGTGATGTTTTTTTTTTTAAAAATCAGTGCAGAAGAAAATCTAAGCCATGTAATTTACATTAGGAATGGTAACTGACAGCAACAACAACAAAGAACCATGTTGATAAAAGAATATATTGAACTTCCCCTTTTACAGGGGTTCCAGGCAGAAACACTATTCCATTTTCTCAGCATTTTCCAGGAATATTTTAGTCATATTTCTAGCTTTACAGAAAATTTACTTCTTGAAGAAGTATTTGTCAAAATGAGGGAGGATTTGAATTACTTATAAGTAACTCAACTCTAAGGATAAACTGAGTTTCTTGGTATACATGAAAAATGAATGCTTAATCATGAAGAGCAGTGTGGGAGATATCATGATGGTATTTGTCAGAGACAGACATAAGGAGAAGGGAGTCTGATTGCCAGATGGTAAGATATTAGCATATTCCACTGGCTTTTTATGTCATAATGTGGTTTAACACTGCTCTTAATTTCACTTCCTACAGTTTATTTCATTAGAATCCAATCCCATTGGAAGTGCTTCTCAGTATTATTACATCTGGGATATCGTCTAAGGGTGTCCCAGTAGCAACACTTTTACTACTTCTTTCCTAAAAATAATCTTTCCTGCAGAGTATAAACACAGTGAGGTGTTTGAAAAAGCATAAACGTTTTCCAAACCAGCTTAATTTTGTACACTTTGAAACTTAGATTCAGGGTAGATGTTGCCTATGCCTTTTCCTGTTTAGGGACGTGTGGGAGTTGGGGTTTTGACTTCGGATTTTTTTTTTCTCTGTAATTAATACCCTGCACATACCTATCAATTACAAATGTTTTGTTTTTCATAGTGATGAAGATCCAAAAAATTTTCTTTAATTCTGCTCACAAGTCTGAAAAGACTGTGCATATATGGGAACATATATTTTTATGTATATATTTTGTACCACAGACACATTGCTAGATTTCTTAATGAACACATTATACACTCAAAGAGTAATTATGTATTTGTCACCATCTTCTTCATTGTCAATCACTATAAATTGTTCCCTATAGGCCCATTGAGCATGGGCTCTCTGTGAAATGAAGCATTGCAGTCAGGCAGTTTGAAAAAAAATATTACCACCCTAGCAGATGGAACATCAGTAATTCAGTACTAATCAGCTCAACTGGTTTTACAGAGTTTCTGTCTTTAATGTTCTGTGCCTTCATTGTGTGTGATTTACATCTGACTTGAGTGTAGCTTCAAAGGCTGGCAGCTATCAGTAGCCGACTGATATTATCTCTCTATCATTAGACCCACCTTGTAAAGCAGTCACAGGATTTGGTGACCAGGAAGACACAGATTTTACAGCACACCTTTAAAATAAGTTTCCTTATGCTACACTGAACTGTGATTAGGTAGATAAGGGTAGTTTGCATTGCAGACCACCAAGCAACCGTGCTGTTATCCTGTCAATTGTAGACTGGGAAGACAGATGAAGACAAATAGTATACTGCCACCTTTGTCCAGGCAGAGGTGAATGAAATGTCAAAGTTAGGGTCTTTCCTGGACTACTCCAGCTGCTATCTTTTCATCAGAGCATAAATTACTGCAACCATTTGAATTATGATCAATATCACCGTCTTTTGTCAAAGCTGTTAAAATTTGCCTTTCATATACGGCCATAAGGCACTACAGTGAACTGAAGACTTTAGACTAGTTTCTTAAATGATTTTTTTCACTTCGTTTTTACTAAATGTATTATACCAACTGAAGCACTCACCTTTAAAAACCAGGTATACCTGTTAGACTACACTTACCCATGCATATTGCTGTCATTGTAGTAACTGAGAATGTATTGTCTTCCTGAAAGAACACCATTTTTTAATTATTCATTCATACTTGCAAATTAAAAACCTGTGGAATGAATAAGTCTATGTGTGCATGTGTTTATACATATATATATATTAGTATATATCACAAAATATATGTAATCCTATATGTAGATCTGTCTTTAAAAAGCTTCTGTTTTTAAATTTCATACTGGAAGTTAACAACAGCATCTGAAGAACTTCCAGTTTTTAAGTTTTTCATAGATATAAGCACAACAACATTACCTGCTGAAATATTCCTCCCACTTATATTTTTCTATTTTTAACATTTTAATAAGACTATTTGCCTTGATACATTTATAGGAATACAAATAGTTTGTAGACATACGGAAGATAAGACTCAGTGTGTTTAAAAGTATGAGAGGGACCTGGCATATCTAACTTAGGTACTGGGACCTATGCTTTTAAATAAGAAGTGAAGCAGTTTTGGAGTCATTGTTTAGTTCCCAGCACAGTCAATAGAAAGACAAAGGACTGTTTGAAGGTCTCCAGGGAGAACCTCTGAGCCCAGACATAGATGTCTTCAAATGTTAATTGTGGACTTTGTAGAGCTTTGAGTTTGTGTGTGTGTGTGTTTTATCATACGTATGGTTAAGGCCAATTTACTTCCATTCAGGCTGACTGAGGCCTAAGCAGTTCTCCGGACAATAGTGAAACTTAGCTACAGACTATTCATTAGTATGAGAAAGGATACCAATGAGGCGCCACTCTGGCATTGCCTCATTTACACTGATTAAGTTTTTATTCAATAAAAATTAATTCAGAAGTTCCCGTTCATGTCAGTCAGACTAAGTTTTGTCATTTAGATAATGATTTTGACTTTCACATATTTGCAGAAAAAGCCTGAGAATATTAAATTACATGTGATGGTTTTAAAAATTGTAACATCCTCTGACTGCTCCCTGGCTACTAGGATTTGCAACATAGGACTCCAGTTCTTTTTGACATAAACAGAAAAACTATAAAGAATGAAAAATATGAAAAAAAATGCTAATAAATTGTTTAGACAAATATTTAGAAAATAATTCCAGGAAAAATATAATGCTTGCTTATGTAGAAATAAAGAAACTTTTTTCCGCAGAATGTGAAAAGGAAGGGTTGAAGCCAAATCAAATACTAAAAGTGTATGCTTTGAATATCAACCTTGAAATCCATCTGTCTTACATCCTTTCACTTGCTGTGTTAGAGACAAGATTGCGTTATTGGGAAGGAAACAAAACAACTCTAAAAAAAAATCCCACATAAACTTTCCCTTCCGTTTAGGGAGCAATCTGAGTTTTGACTTCTTCATGAAGCAGTTTGTATTCTGATAAATTGAGAAATTAAACAAACGTCTATTCAATGGAATGTAAATTTGTCAATATGGCATTCGTGCCTCATGGAGGGGAAATATGACTTTGGAAAGCAAATTGCCTGCTGTTAGGTGCCTTCTGAATTGGGGAAGAATATTTTCCAGAAGGCTGTTTTTAACAGGCAGAGTGCATGTTGCAGCCATGTGTCAATGCAATTCAGAAGTTAATTAAATCAGTAGTTTTCAAATGTGCATGGTAAGAGCTATAAGGCTTCTACAAGAAAGGTAGAGGATGGGACAAGCCTTTTGAGAGGTCAACTTCTCCTTTATTGCACCAGTTCCATAGTGGGTAGCAGTTACTTCATCTTTCCTTCTTCCTCAGTAGAACTGCTCTTACCAAATCAGCAAGGTATGAAATCTATAGGAAACACTAAGCCTCAGTGCCACCGAATCCTTACTTATATTCTGATGATGATTTCCCTCACAGAGACAATAAAATTCTTTCAGATAATTATTTTAGATAAATGCAGTAATTCAGAAGAAAAAAGAAGGGTAAACAATCATGGGAAATGTTTTCAAGTGAGATACTCTACCAAAGAACTCTTCTTACTTGTTAAAGATATGCACAAAAAAATGGGCCATATGTGTCTATTTAATTTTTATGTTTCTGAAACTTCTTATCTATGAAAGATTTTGATATTAGCAGCTCTAAATCAGAAAGTGCTGTTCACAAAGTGGGTATGGCAGTGGCAACTTTTCTACCTTGCTATATTGATATGCATTATCTGTCATGAGTTTTGGCAAGAGTATTGAAGAACAAAAATGGTAGTTCCTCAGTCAAGCAATGTGTATGTTGTGTCCATACTGTGTATACTTCAGCATCTTTTAAGGTTGGTAATTGTCTAGTGAAAGGCCTAAGAAGAACAAATTTCTGGATTCAGGTTGGTCTCCAGAAAAAGGTAATTAATTCTGTGTATCACAAGGGCACCAAAAAACCCCTTTATTGGTCACTTTAACTGGATGCTAAAAGATTGCATTTTACCATAAGTGCTCTCTAGTAGTTGATATGTCATTCACTTTTCCTTCAAGGAGTGAGAAGCCAAAATAAGATGTAGGTATGAGATTTTTTTCATTGAATTTATTTTCTTATTTCATTATATGAAAATGCTTTTTAAAAAAAAATTGGGATAGATCAGTTATGTTTATGAAAAGTGACAGTGAATGAAGACAAAGTTTTCAAAACTTGATTGATTTTCCTTTGAAGTAAAGGATAAAACTGTCATATCTGAAAGGAGCTGAGTTAGGTCAAGGGTAAAAAATCTAAAAAAATCTTGCCCATTTCTAGAAAATTTTGTAGGACCTTTAAAAATGTTCAAATAACACTTATGTTTGTTTTTAATCATAGAGTTTTTCATCTTTGAAGAGAGACCATGAAGTGATAGTATATTTACTTGCTAAAAAAAAAGCTTAGATTTATTCTTGGCTATTGATATAAATCTGAGTTTAAATAAAATACATTTTTTTAATAGCACAAGTCTATGATCTCAAGCTAGGAATATAAATTCTTTAAAAGATCAACATTGATTCTGTGTCAGTACTAAGACATTTTGTGCCTGTCATAGTCTTGCAACCTCGCTGTCCTGTAATTGATGGCATACGCTGGCCACCATGGTCACCTTTGAGGTCAGTGTCTCCTGGTAGTTAAGGTGAGTTAAGAAAACCTACAAAAAGTAATTAGAAAATGTCAAGGGTAAGTGGCTCTGACACACAAATAGTCTGATTCTCCTGCTGTGAAAGATATTGTTGTGGAATCCAATGAGCAGCCTCATTAATGCTGCTAATTATCTCCTGCTGTTTTGAAATGTGCATTAATTTTTTTAAAGTTTGTTTAGCTAGGAATGTGTCAAAAGTCACCAATAGCAAAACAAGGTCACTAAGTAGATGCAGAACCCTATGGTAACACGAAGGCACGTACAGACACTATTATGTTCTTCCATTCCCATTTATATCCAAGTATAATTGCACCTAAACCAACAGTGGGCTTTTTATACTGTTTATCTATTCAGTTTCACTGAAGATGTGGAAACTAGGCAATGAAAAATTTTAAATATTTCAGACCTATCTTTATTTCAGTAAGTTGTTTGTGGCTCAGGTGAAGAAAATGCAAACAAGCTTAGAAAAAAAAAAAGTACAGATATTATGAACCTGATTAAGATTGATCTCAATTAAACTAAAAAATACTAAATACTATTCAAAAATTCAAAATATGGTCAAGAAACTGCACTTTTGGTCCCAGAAAAGAAATAAAATTCTGAAGAAGAAAGCTTTCCAGTGATAACCAAAAGTTCAATGAGAGTTTACAATTTTGATAACTTTATTTATTATTTAAGACTCTTTTTTAAGATGGAAATTTATATATTTATATTAAAAGTAGCTTTATTGTAATTCTGCAAAAACTGATAATATCAAAGATATTTATGTAGTCATGAGAGTAATATATCTACATACTGCGGATGTACTGATATCAAAGACATAAAACCAACACAACAAAGTGAAAAGTAGTCATGTTTTCTTATGAATTCATAGGGATTCCCTGTGAAAGGAACCAACATGGTTTGGCAGAGAAAGACATGGCTTGTAAGATGCTCTGGAGAGGACTGTGGATTTTTATTTTTTGTGGTAAGGAAATTGATCAGTTCTGCCCACAAGAATATATCTTTTGGGATTTCTCTTTCAATTTATATACATGGGGAGGGGTATGTCCAAGATATCCTAGAGCCCGAGTTTTTCTTATCTCTTAAATTGTGGAGCTGAGGGGAAGATACAATTTCAAAATTTGGCAGATCATGTCATTCTATCTAGTTGAGCACATTGACTGTTTAGCAGAATATGTGCAAGGCTAGTTTTGAGAAATGAGGGGCCTTGCCTAAAATACATATAGTCTGTGTTCAAGATATACATTATTTACGAACAGAAGCAGGAGATGAATTACTTGTTCTCTTACTAATCAGTATTAAACTGGTTGTCGTGTTTCAACTTAAGTCCAAAATTTGAAATAGAAATAGCTTTATTTCATATGCTAAATATATTCTAAAATGTGGAGGCAAAGAAACACCTTTTGAAGAGCTTTAACTATGCGAAAAAAGAATGAGGTAAACTTTCTCCCCAGCTTGTGAATGAATAAGGAAACAGTATGTTATCTCTCTAAAAAGGGAGATGTTCTCCCTTCCCAGGTGGATTGCAAAGGGCAGTGTTATGTCAGCAGAGCTCTACCATGAAGATCAGGGCCTTGAGTAGAAAAGGAAATTTTGTACATCCACCCATCATCTATGCACTATATAGACAAATATGTAGATATATACCCAATGCATTATATGGATTTCAAGCTTTCTCCAAGATCTACTCTTCATGGCACACGAGAGAGACTGAAAGATGACAGAAAATGATGGAATTTCCACAAAACATTCTCCCAGCATCCAAGAGTTTCCAATTAAGGAACATATTTCATGAGAAAGAAAAAAAAAATCTGCTGGTACAACAAACAGAGAGTAGTGATTGCCAAGATCTAATAATGTTGTATCTGAAGCAGCCTTGCTGTTCATTTACTTTAGTAGTGAACAAAGCCTAACAATTATAATCTGTATATGAAGGAAAAGGTCTAAATAATCCAAAGAACTTGAGGACTGAATATATTTGTAGTAACAGCTGGTTTTCTGTATGGAAATAATGTAGCTGTAATGGTCATTAAACATCAATATCTCCACTTCCATGTCAATCATAATATTTAAGTATTTTCATGCTTAAAATTATGAACACTTTTTCCTGTTAGCTTATACTGATAAAGCACAGATTGCTTTTTTAAAAAAGGAAATGGAAAATGCCGTGGCTTACTGTAATAATTTGAAAGGATACAAATAAAATTATCTTCTGTTTACTTAGTACAGTATATTGTAAAACTTTATAAATTGTGAAATTTTAATATATCTGTGTATTTTAAACATGATGTAAATGCAGTTTCAAGTTTATTCAGGCTATATTGGAATGTAACACATAGTAAAATTGGGATTTTCTTAGGGGTGTGCCTACTTCAAATAACAATATCTGCATTGTGTTTTTAAACAAAAATAAAATCTGACAATTATCTGGAACATTCAGACACTTTCTGGTGAGATGTCCAGAATTTCGAAGAATACCTGACTTTCTACCAAAGCCCAAGGAGAGAGAAGTGAGTTTCTGCTGAATGACAAAATTGACGTGAAAAGTTGAGACAACCGGTTGGGACAAGAGATACTTATTAACTTTGCCTTTCCATGGTGCTGGTCTTTGTTATTACTTACATTTAGTACGCATGACCAAGGGAAAAGTAAGTTCACTTTCCAAATTAATTTCCCCACATCTTCAATCAGACAATGTGATATAATATCTTAATCTCATCATCATGATGATGAAACATAAGCAGGTTTACAGTGTTCTCTCATGTTTTTTAGTGAGAAGTCCTATAGAAATATAAAGCGTTGCTCTTGATGAGAATCATGATAAAATAGTTTGACAAAATAATTTCTGACAAGTTAGGGCTGTTAATATGACTAGAGAAATTAACTATGAACTGTGTTCAGTGAGCTTTATAGCCCTGCACCTAACAATCTGCTCACTAGTCAAACACTCAATTCCTACAAATACTGATGAATGGTCGCTTTAAAATGTTACATCCTTTTTTTCTTTTTCTTTTTCAATATTTTGCAATGGAAGATATAAAAGTACTTATCTGGCAAGGCTTCTCTTCTTTCCTAATTAACTTATGAAGTAGTACACTTAAAACAGAACTTTAAGTACCATGAGACACTGTTTTGTACTCTCACTGTCAAAAACTTCTCTTAGTCTCAGACACTACCTGTTGAGCACTTTTGTTATTTAGGTGTTTGGTCTGTTTCATAGAATCATAGAATCCTAGAATGGTTATGGTTGGAAGGGACCTTAAAGATTATCTAGTTCCAAATCCCCTGCTATGGGCAGGGACACCTTCCACTAGACCAGGTTGCTCAAAGCCTCATCCAGCCTGGCCTTGAACACCTCCACGGATGGGGCATCCACAGCCTCTCTGGGCAACCTGTTCCAGTGTCTCATGACCCTCATAGTGAAAAACTTCTTCCTAATGTCTAGTCTAAATCTACCCTCTTTCAGTTTATACCCATTACCCCTTGTCCCATCACTACCCTCTCTGATAGATAGTGTTTCCCCATCTCTCCTGTAGGCCCCCTTCAGGTACTGGAAGGGTGCTATTAGGTTTCCCTGGAGCCTTCTCTTCTCCAGGCTTAATATTGTTGCTTAACATTGTTGCTTATTTGATTAAGATAAAATAAATAGCTAAGAGTTTCTGATGTGATCCTTTACTAACAGTGTACATTTGTATTATTCTTCACAGTCTTCATGTTTAGAATTGTTTTTAAACTCTTCTCTACTTTCTCCTACCCTTTTCTTCCTGATTCCTACAGATTTTCTGGACCTTTATCCTTTAGTAAGTAGTTAGGCCAAATTCATTTTCTGATTTGAAGTTTCAGAGGAAATATGATCCAAAGTCAGTATTTTCGTGTTCACCTTGACATCAGCAGTCAAGCCAGGTATTGTGGCTGTAAGGACTCACAAGGAGGTGACATTAATCTCAAGTCATCCTTCATTATGTCACTAAAGAAAATGCCAACTAATGTTACTAGACATATGGCCGTTGGTGATTTCTGCCATAATTAATGCAGGGATTGTATTTATTTGTATTCTAAATCTTGAAATTACACATTTAGCTATCCCAAATAACTATGACTTTTCAAAGTTTTTAGTTTCATTTTCCAGCTTTCTTCCCCTCTGTATATTGTATCTTATGATTTTCACATGATGAACAAGCTTTTTGAGTCTGTTGATGTCTGTTAATATGATAGTGTCTATACTGTCCAGAAAAAACTTGTGAAAACAAGTGAGACCTCTGCACACTAGTGAGAAAGTTTGATGCTAGAATATGCCAGATATCCACACAGACATTGTATCATTACGGTGTTGATTTCTATGTAAGCTGTTTTCTTTTCTAGTTTTTCACTGATCTGCTACTTGTCCATTTTTATGTGCAATTTAAATATACTGTATATTCTCAAATACAGCAATGTGTTTGATTCAAATGGTCTCTGTATACATTTTGAATAAATAAATATATATATATGCTATCATCTTTGTATAGAATTGAGTCAGGCATTTTAATTCTGTTCCTAATTTTGGCTTAGTTTGACTCAACTAGGTTTCTATATCTGATTTTTCTTGTATTTACAATCCAGTTTAATCAGCCTACTCAAGATTTTCCTTTAAAAAAAACCAAACTCTTCTTCAATGCAGATGGCTTCTATAAATGTGAAGCATGATTCATTTGTTTGTTAAGGTAAGGTGAATGATAAGTAAACAACATAAAGAGTATTTGGAAGAAGTGAATAATCATTGTCATCCATTGAGGAAGACTTGAACAGTTAGGAAAAGCTGCATCACTTGTTCCTTCTACAGCACTGCTCACTCCGTCCGTTCTTACCAGTGGCTTTCCCGGCTTGTCCAGAAATACCTGTTGTTTTCTGAAGACACATGTTTTCTGTTACAACAGTTTCCCTTTTTTATCCAGGTATTCTGATTAAGAGCAGTGGAAAAAAAAACAGTCCTGAGAGAAAAAATATCACCAGCAACATAATTTCTATATCCCTTTTCCTTAAGTGAGCATTCTTCTGTCAGTAAATCAGTTTCCTAGTCAACATGTCAGTCTGTCTCTCAGTGCCTTAAATGCTTCTGTGGAAATAATCTGTTTGAAAGCACGGTATTAAAATAATTCTAAAAGGATTGAGCTGTTTTGATAAGACTAGAGCATGCAGCTTTGGAGTACATAGCAGCTTTGTCAGTTGTATTACACCACCCAGGGTATGGTTGAGCAAGGTAAAATTGCCACATGCTCCACAATGGTTTCCAGTAGTGATTCAAGATTCAAGATTTTTTTCCAGGAGCTGTGTGCTTCAGAATTGCTGCAAATACAGACTACTGTAAATGGAAGCATGATAAGTAGCCTAGTAATGGTATAACAACATCATGAATCAAAAAGCATCTGTCAAAGATTTTCTAGGTGGAACTTCTGGGCAGATCTAAAGCTGGCACTAATCACAAACTCTATTAATTATTCCTTAAGACATTAGAAAGCAATGAGACAAATTTGGGAAGCCAAATATGAGGAAGGAAGAAGAATGAAAAAAAAAGATTTTATACCTGTCTTGTCAGTCGACATGTCCCATAAGTCTCAAGGATGCAAAGGTATCAAATGGTATAATAAAATTCATCTGGAATTGAAATGAAGATGCAATGAAAAATTGGGTCTGAGAACTTTAAATAGACCCTGTGTTTTACAACATCATGTGGTGCCTGAAGATTAATAGTGAATATTTTACATGTTTACAACATAAAGCTTCTCTAAAAATCAAAATTCTCATGACTGAGGAGTGACTGTTGTATATCCAGAGAACATGGCAAGGGACTGTTGCTGCATGCACATTTGTAAAAGGGGATGTGCAGTGAAGCCTTGTAAGGAGATTCTTGGTATACTTCAGTTCATATACAAAATAAGTTTTTTTTGACAGAACTTATAGGAAAGCATTAACTTTTTTGTATTAATTTATCCATATAGATCCTTTTTTGAGTAAAGAAGAAAGCCTGTGAGATGAGAGAAAGGAGGCCAGGAGAACAGAATTAAAAAATGAGAAAACAGAGAGTAAGAGGCTCTCAGACAGACAAAACTTTTAGTTGAATTAGATGTATACATAGCTCACAGGGGTGATATTTGCTGTTCATAATTAGTAACAACTTTATAGTGATAGGGTAACAGGTTTCCAGGATGCATTTATTGTCTTCGTACAACTATCAGAAGTGATGAAAAACCAGGAGAATAATAAAAAATTTCTATGTGATTTCTAAGGTTTTCTGTGTGACATGATATTTGACCAATAACTTTGATGGAGCCCTTTCTAACAGTCAGGAGGTATGCAGTTTCTTTTCAACAGTGTTTTTCTTTAGCTGGCAATTAAAATTACTAAATATTTCAGTCACATAGGCCATGATTTTTAGTACTAGGCAACATGGTTACACTATGCTTCTTAAAAAAAAGAGAGACCTCAGAAATGTCTAAATGCTATGAATGAAAGTAGCTTACGTATCAAGAGCTTTACATTCCTACACTGCTTTGGGAAATTCCTGTCCTTAAATAAATACTCTGATTTTTAAAAAGATGCTAACTAGGTGTTAGCAAGTTTAGAGATGTTAGGTGCTCAGCAAATTAGGAAATTTCATCTTAGCAGTTTCTCTGAATAGACAAAGTAGTTTGGATAAAAGTGACAATTTAAAGCAAATTAGATTTGGTTAGTTATATGAGAAAGTGAATCTTTATGCCTTGTACCTACTACGAAAGTAAAATTCTAGTTTTATGTCAAGTTGTTAACAAAATCTTAATAAAAATTTAGGAAATGTAATACATTATAATTTAAGTGGTATTTTTCTGCTGTTATTATGTAAAAGTGACAGTTTCAGTAATGAAAATTGCCTGATTATTTGTTTCGTTAACATGGAAAGAAAAGGTATGAGATATCTTTTATGTAAGTTACTCTCACATGAAAACTGAGTCTTTCCAGGAAAACTGAACCATTACATCTTTCAGAAGCATTTTTTGTGCATGGTCTGTGCCCTTTAAACAACTCTTCAAGCAAAAGGTGGGATTTGTGGAATGGGATAAATTATCATAGAATCATAGAATGGTTTGGGTTGGAAGGGACCTTAAAGATAATCAAGTTCCAACCCCCCTGCCATGAGCAGGGACACCCTCCACTAGACCAGGTTGCTCAAAGCCTCATCCAGCCTGGTCTTGAACACCTCCAGGGATGGGGCAACCACAGCTTCTCTGGGCAACATGTTCCAGTCTCTCACAACCCTAACAGTGAAAAATTTCTTCCTAAT
>NW_010130173.1:0-34889 GCF_000699245.1 Pterocles gutturalis
CCTCTGGTGCTGAGGATGTCCGTGTCCCCCCCTAACGGGGTACCCCGCCAGGTGGGGTGTGCGGTGGCTGCTCAGCTCCTCGCCAGAGCACGACAGTGACCCTGTTCCGTGGGGTGGCAGAGCAGCTCACTCGTGGCCTGACCCAAATTATTATTATTAACCCTAGAATTATGCAGGCTTCTCTTTCAGTGTCTGCCTTTCAGTCCGGATTTTTTTTTCCCCAGACACGTCCGGCTCCTCGTACCTAATGATGCGGTTTACTGCCGGTCCTCTGCCTCCCTGACATCTGCCAAACCTGCTCACCTTCCCGCTCCCTCCTGCCTCTTCCATCCTTCCTACCTCCTCTTATCAAACCAGCAAAACACAGCCCAGACACAGCGCTCCTCGTCGCTGGCACAGTATGTTCCTGTCCCTATTGATGTACCTCTTCAAACTCCAATACATAGCCCTTTTTTTAACTTCTAAGTTGTAGAGTCTTTTGGTTTTTTGTTTTTTGTTTTTTTTTAATTTTACTGCAATTCCTGCTCACCTCGATCCAAGTCTGACTCAGTCTTTATTCACCTCTCAAAGAGAGATGAGGAGTATAAGGGCAGAGTCAGATCTTTGTGTCCTGTAACCCCTCTTGCCGTCGCTGGCTGGTGTCATCGCTGTGACTGTATGCTAACACACAAGCAGTTTAATTTGCTCATATTACGTCATTTGAGGACTTTGCTGGAGAAGTCAGGAGGGAGCTCTCTGACACTCTGCTAACGGAGACAAGTTTGAAATTTTCCTTTGTTCTCATACCGAGCCTTGGTCTGCTTTTAGTTCGAGCTGGAGGAAGGATGGCCCCCATCCCTCCCCAGGGTGCCAAATGAAGCAGCTTGTGTGAACGGTTACACAAAAAAGTAAAATTATCTTTCCAGAAAAAGTACAGAACAGGATAGAAAGTGTGATGCTGCTTTATGTTTTGTGCTCCTGGACCAGGCAGATCACTAAGTCAGTCCCAAGGATTCACTGCTCACCTTAACTATGGGATGAAATCCAACGTTTGAGGAACGCTGATTTCAGCTGGAGCAGTGGTTCCCTTCACATTTACCAGGATAAAACACACCAAGCTGCACGTGCTCCTAGCCAAGCAGCGAGGGAGTTCCCCTGAAAGGACATGGAAGAAAACTGTGTTGGTTGGGTTCAGCATGTCTGTCATACAAGGAAAATGGATATACGGTCAACTTCCAGAAAAGTGCACTTCTTGCTGCGGTTGTTGGCCTTGAATAAAAATTCCGGGTGGGAAGCAGACCTGGCAGGGGCTGGATGGCTCTCTGCAAATAGGAGGGTTACAGCCCCCGAGGTACTGCTGATTCCCTGGGACTCTCAAGGAGGCAACAGGGCCAGTAATACAGCAATAGCAGGAGTCAGTTCTAGTGAGCACACTTCCCATATGGCACAGGGATGGGCCAGGAAAGGGAGGACCAGTGTGCTTTGCCAGCTGCTTTATTGCCCTTTTGTCTCACTGTATGATTTCATTTTAAAACTCAGAACGGGAAGAACTCAATTTACAAATAAAAGCTGAACTACTCATCTTCAGTGCTCACCGTACGTTGCCAAAAATTATTCACTGTCCTGTGTGGGACTTGCTGTCTTCCTAGCAAGAAAAATCACTGAGATCAGAGATTTCTTTGTCTTGCTTTAGGTTTCCAAATGACAGAAAGTCCAGAAGTTTCTTGAGCTTTAAAAGCAATGTTGTCACTTTGGTTGCTGTGCTATTTGAAGAGGATCTGAAATGCCTGGGACATTAAATCCTGCAAATCTTATCTCAAGGCAGCATGGCAAAAATTCTGCGGTGCATAGTGAGCATGAAGCCAGCAGGAAAAAAAAAAGTGTACTATTTAAAAAATTAATCAGCTTAGATAGACATGAACAAATGAGGTAGAGGAAAGCAGTGCCGGATTTGAGAAGCACCATGTAGCTAACACTCAAAAAAAGGTAACACCTATACATAAGGCAGCAGAGTTAAAAGATTTTTAAATGCAGTAAAAGCAGACAGTAGTCAGTGACACTGGGAGTTTTGAGACCTATAGCTAAAATCTTGACCTAATATTTTGAGTCAGGTGAGAAGATATGAAAATAATTCAGAAGAATCATGCAATCTGAGTTAAAAACAATTGCCCTACTCTCCTGTGTTAAAGAAAAAAAGAAAAAGAAAGGAAGAAAGCTAAGTAGTAAGTAATAATTTATACTGCAACAACTGTGAGATGTATTTCAAGCTACACCTCCTGAATTTCTTGTGCTTTATTGTGCCTCTCCATTAGTCTGCTGTAAGTTAAAGATGCCCTTAAAAGTGCACCTTTGTACTGTTGTTGTAAGCTGTGCCCAGAAAAACCCAACAGCTTTCAACCGTTTAGGATCCTGGTCTGTAAACGGCTCTTCCTGACATCAGTGAGACATTCAAAGTTAATCATGGACTTTCATGTTTGCAGAGCTCAAGCCATAGGTTTTCCCAGCAGCCATTTAGCCGTGGCAGGGAAGCAGCCATATGTCGCTAATGTTAATGACACCAAGTGAAAGGGAAAATTAAATGGCTGCCAGCTACTGTTTGGATGGCAGCAATTAGTAACTACACTGGGGATTAGTCAGGCCTGTAGGCTGACATTGGCTTGCGTGGGAATACATCAGAGGGTAAATGAAACTCTTAACCCTTTTTCGCTCTGCCTGCTTCTGACGAAAATTCTTTAAAGACCTTGCCTGCACTCGTATTTCACTGCGGCTTTTAGAAAAGGTAATCAATATAAAGCAATTTCATTAATTTTCTTCACTGGGACCCATTTTCCAATGTTGGTGACTCTCCACATGGTTAAATGACATGATCCTTCTACAAGGGTAACCAGTTTTCCCACAGAAGGTAAGATGTTCTTTTAATTTGCTAACACATCTATCCATGGGCTCTACCACAGTGTGTTTTGCTCAGACATCCCCTTTGTCTTATGGACCATACATTTTCCCATATAACCTGGTCATCTGTGCACTCTCCATGAGGGTATACTTCACCTGAGATAAAAATTAACATTCTTTCAACACATCATGTTATCCTGGTGCTTTCCTAAGTGCAGCTCAAGATAGCCTTAATATGCTCTTGCTCATGCACACATTCTTACTTTTAGATTTCCAGACTCTTCAAGCTCTTTGGAAATTCAGTATACATAGCAATAGTAAATGAATGTTTTATACCTACACCTCTGGTTCAGCTCTGACCTACTTAGACATCACTTTAACTTTCATGTCATCCAAGGACCATTGTGAGTCCATCCTAGGATAGTCTGGAGAGCCGTGCTGAGAAAGCTGAGGTGTTAGGACAGAGGCTAAGCAGTCACAGTCACTATAAAATGGGACACATTGAAAAAACACTTGCAGTGGGCTCTCTCTGTAAGGTTCTCCTGCAGCCCTTGGAAGAGCCTGATGCTGGGATTCATCTCAACTTTGTCGCTCACAGCTTGGGGTACTTTGGGAGTACCATTTACTTTCTCCTAAACAGAGTTATAAACACATCAGATATATATTTCAAAGGGTACACAAAAGTGTCCATAGCTGGAAGTGATGGTAGTGCTCATCAGACATGTTTTAATCACCAGTTTTAGGAGGAACTGAATGTCTTTTCTCTCCATTAACTTAATAGGTAGCTGAGATATGAACATCTACACATGGTCAAATGAAGCCCACTCTAGATAATTTTCTGGCCCATAGCATGCTTTTTAGACAAGGTTCATGTCCTCCAGCTTTAGGGGTGTATGAAGCCGTACGTGTCTGACTGGTCTGTACACCACACTCTACAGCCCCATTTGCATCCAAACCAGAGCAGAGCACAGTGACATGGACCTGGCACAGCGGCTGCTGCACTACATGACCCGGGTTGTACAGGCTTCATCACGTGGCTGTAGCCTCCTTATGTAAATCCACACCTGCAAAAACCCTGGGAAAAGGCTTTCTGGATAGAGAAAAGTCAGGATCAGCTTGTACTGCCTTTTCATCATTGTCACTCCTCTATGTAACACTCAGCATTTATCCCTTTCCCTCCTTTCTTAATACCCCATTTCAGAATGCTGCATTTTCACCTGTTCTCCCTGCAGATGTTTACAGTGCCTGTATTTTGCTTTTCTGGCAAACTTCATCTTTCGGAACCCCTTTAAATGTCTGGTAGCCTTCCAGTTGTGATCTCTTTGTTCATCCTTTCTCTCATTGTTACTTCAGTTGAATTTTCCTGTAAATATTGCTTATGGCATGGCACTAGAAGAGCTCCTTGAATACATACAATTTAATATTGTCTGTGCAAAGGTTAGACATAAAAGGCCCAAAGCACTCCTGAACTGTTTTAATCTACAGACCTGGAGAAGAGAGGTTAGAGAGGTAAGCCGCCTTGCTTGAATCTGAATCACAAGAAATTCAGCCATAAGAGAATAATTTCTCTGCTTTTGAGACAGCCACATGATTTGACAGCTCCTTCTTTGCTTTCCAGACTAAGAGGAAAACACTAATTTTCCATTTTAGAATGGATAGTCCAGCTGATTTCTGCCCCCTCCCCTTTCCCCAGTGCATATAGAATAAAAAGTGGCGATCACTGCATTAAAATCAGCATGTTTGTTTTGAGTAAGGAGGAACAGCAGTGGTAAATATTTCCAAGATAACTGATGATAGACAGCAGGATCAGCATCCGAAGCCATTTACTGTTGCTATTAGAGTTTCTTAGCCATCCATCCACAGACACCTTTTCCCAGCAAACCAATTTATCTGCTATAGGGCAGCAAGAGTGTGTTGAGTAATGATGATTCTCTTGATTTTGTGTGCAAAACCGAGCCTTGTTAGATGACTCCCAGGGACCCACCATCACATGGTTATTCCCAAAGAGGACACACCGTCTACACGGGTTGGGTGAGCAATCTGAAACGTAACATCTTTGGCTCTGGGAAGGAGAATAAGGCAGAGCAGGCTTGACACAGTGCTGTGTCTCTGCCCATAGGGTCCCTACATTACCCAACTTCTCCAGCCACCATTTGTCCCTCGCACCATCATCAAAGTGTTGGGGGCCACTATCCCATGGTGCAGTGGATAGAACCCCCCCTCCCATCCATGCCACCAGAAGCATCTTGCTTCTCCATGAAAATAAAAATTAAAATGTCACAATTATTTCAGATGGTTGGATAGATGACCTTTAAAGGTCCTTTCCAACCCAAACCATTCAATGATTCTGTGACAGTGTGCCCTGGAAGAAAAAGGGGCTCATATTCTCTATTGACCAGCTTGATCTTGATTAAGGCTTTTGTGATTAAAAGGCTGCATTTTCAAGGGTCTTCTTAAAGGTCTTTCTGCTTCCCCTGAATCAATAACAACATCTCCTCACTCTTCAAAAGCTTTAAAGAAAGCAATGCTGGGCTCTCCCAGGAAAGTCAGTCAGAGACACATTGAGCCAAGACTAAAATGCTTTGAAAGTCCCTCCTGTTTGATAAACGGGAACTTTTGTAGATGTGACGTATTTTATTACCATATTGTTGCTATGGTTGGCAGCAAAATTAATTGAGCTGACACTGCCAATAGTGTTGACACATGCAATGGCAGCAAACAACTGTAACTCGGTATTAACAACAGTATTGATTTTCTGCTTCCAGGAGAGCCTTTGTCAACTTCCAAAACCCAGTTTTTCCAAATAAAAGCACCCAACTAAATGTCAGAGACTGTAACACCGTTTCAGTAGAAAGCAGAGATGCAATTTATCATGTGAGAAGATGGACTCGGATCTCACGTACATGGGTGTGAAATTGCAATGACCCTACACAAGCGCGTGGCTGAAATAGGTCTTTTCAAGGTGACTCCAAGGTCATGCTATGACCAAGCAGCCTGATTACCCTGACAGGCTGACCTACATGTCAACCTAAAGTCCCACCCATTTTGTACTTCAGCTGTAAGGAGGCTACAGCCATGCATGTTGCACCCAACGCCCCTAATGCTGCGAAAGCGTGCTCCTGTGGGTAAGGATCTACAGAAGTTAAAGCAGAGCATGTGGTGTTAGATGGTTTTGCAGCTATGACAGGGAAAGCTTAGATGCACAGTGCTGGTAGCAGCTCTGTTGGCAGCTGGGAGGCTTTCACTTCCATCATCACCAGTCCCAGAAGCAATAAATACCATCCAACGTGTGTGCTAATGCAAAACCTTCATAACGACCTCTTCTTCTCTCTCTGTCGGTTATTGCAATTAGATGAGCACATCTAACTGTCACACGGATCATGTATTTGAGAAGTTATTTTGTCCTAACACTGCAACAGTCACCGTTCAGGTTTTCTGTAGTTCAGCTCTGTACAAGTCACAGAGTATTTACCCAGTGCATTGGGCCTGGTTATGTCTAATTTCTGAAAACAATTACCGCAGCCATTCAGGTGCCACAGGCAGATACCTGCATGCTCAAAAATAAAGATTGCAGAAAATCTTCACCTGTCTTGCTGAAACCTTCCTCTCGTGAAACTCCTACGCTTTTTCACTCATTAAACCCAGCTCTCTCTATTGATCTTCAGGAAAAGAGGGAGGTTTGGGGGCAAACCCAGCAGAGGAGCAGCCCCCAAGCTTGGGAGCTTTCACTCCTTTCCAAGAGGGAGGACTGCTCGTCTGGGGGAAGGGATGAACAGATCTGCACGATGGCTGGGCTTTGCGTGGTTTTCTGCAGGAGAAGGGAGCAGAGATGCCTCAGACTCAGCCTTGGGTGGTCCACACGTGGTTTCAGGGTGAATTGTCTCTTAGGCAGATGCTCTGAGTCCTATAGATTAAAGAGTATTACGGTGTCTTTAGGGGTATAAGCTGTTCCACTCACAGGGAATATGTCAGTACTTGAAGGGGGACTGTACCTTTGGCTGCACGTTTCCTTCTCCAGCTCCCTCAGGATGATGTTGTTTTGATGCAAAGCCTCTGTCTGAGTTGCTCCACAAAATACCAATTGCTCTCTCAGCACCTTTACATTTGGTAACACACTACAGCCTTCAAAATACACAAATGTAAATTTATAAGTTAAGGGGTGAAGTGATTTATTGCACTATAAATAACCTACTGCATTAACATACTAGTGCTCGAGTAGCACTAAGCTAAGTAGAATACTTGTAAATGTAATTTTGATACTTTATTAATTGCTCCCTGATGGATTTGCTTTCCTCTTTACCACTTTTCTCGGTGTCTGATTTTTCCCCCTCTTTAAACTGCTGCTTAACTTCTTGCCTTACCCAAAGATGCATTTTCCCCAACGTCTCCCAATGTCCTCTTAACTCATTTGAAAGAAAATATTTTGAATTAAAAGCCTGTGAAGCACTCCGATTCATTTTAACCCCCGCTTTCTGAATATTCAGCTCATGTGCCAGCCCCACTGGTTATGAAGATGTAGAGCAGCGCAGGGAGGACGAGTCCCTGCAAGAGAGCTGTGTCTGTTGGGTAAAACCAGCACTCCAGGAACGTGTTTTCCACTCGCATCAATGCCACTAACTCATTCGGGGTAAAATTTATTCTTTTGCAGAACATCAACCCAAAACTTACACCTTATTTAAGCCCTAGTTAAAGGCTCAAGGTGGGATTTGAATAGACTCAAGAGATGAATGATGCTTTTATGGGTCTCTCTCCCCAGATTGAACTGTGGCTTTTGCTCTCTCAAAGAAGCCACTTTATACTTTTTATTTCAATTTATTTCTCTGTAAATTAGTATTTACTCAGCCTTTGAGATACTTGGATGAGTATGACTTATGGAGGGGCTTGTCTGCCAGCTGATTATGACCAAAAAACTGCAGTGTCTAGCAAGTGAAGTTGGAGTGCAAGTCTGCCTGATCCAAGCTTCTAGAGGACCAGAGATGTTCATGATGGAGCACTTGTCCACTTGTCCTTGGTATACGGATGCTCATTCCAAGCTAGATCTGCCCAAGGAGAGATACAGGATGACTCACGAGGAGCCTTGTCCTGGAATAAGCTCCAGCAGGAGAACCGGACATCCCATCTCAGGATGGGACCAAAACACCCAACACATCACCACCCCATACTGAGAAGATGGCAGAGTTGTGCCTCTCTTTTACCTTCACTTCATTACCCACTGAGGGCTGGAAAGATTTTTTTTAAACCCCTTGTGAGGCTACGTATTAACTCATCCCTAGATATTACTGAGAAATAGTGAAGGTGAGGGAAAGGTGAATCTTTAGTACCTCTAGCTTTAAAAAAATACAAACATTAACGTCATTAGAAGCCCACAGATCTGCACGAGATCAGACTGAGTGAATATGAAATTCACCTTGCAAAGTGCATAGTGTGTTTGCATTAATTTCTAAAAACATGCTTTACAATGGAGGTAAGGTAAAATGTCAGCCTGAAGTTAAAAGCTTTGTTGAAGCAATCTCTGTTTTAAGACTCAAAGTGACCCTTGATATTTATCAAGGTAATGAAAATACTACGAGCGTTTTCAAAAGCTGATGAGAGGTTGTACTCAGGTCACCCATTGTAATAACCAGGTATTTTTGCTGTAGCTGGACAACTCGCTTCTCTATCACTGAAAATCCTGCAGACTGGTTATTCTTATTTCCTATCATATTTCTCCTAAACATCAGTGTTAATTAAATATACATATATTTATTTTGCATTTATATTTAAATAAAGTGTGTGTATATATATATGTATCATATATAACATATACATATTTCTGATCACCGAAGTGGCAAAAGAGAGGTAATGCAGCTGACCCCCAAATGCTCCAGACAGGCAAAGGTGCTTTAAGAAGCAGGGATAACAGAGGTGACTCAGTCCTCTTCCTGCTGTGTCACAAGCAGCTGAACAGAGTCAGACGTCACCTCCCCAGGCACAGGCACAGGCGATGAGCTGTCTGGCTGGATGTGCAGGCTGCTGTCCTATGGGTAATCCATTAATGCCTGAGGCCGATGACAACAGGTCTTTAATTTGCTGAGCACAATACAAACAGAAAAGACAAAAACTTGTGAAGCCAAACCACAAAGAATCATCAAATCATTCAGGTTGGAAAAGACCTTTAAGATCTTCAAGTGCAACCATTAACTTAATGCTGCCAAGTTCACCACTAAACCATATCCCTAAGCACCACATCTACATCTAGGTCTTTTAAATACCTCCAGGGATGGTGACTCCATTTCCCTGGGCAGCCTGTTCCAATGCTTGACAACCCTTTCAGTGAAGAAATTTTTCCTAATATCCAGCCTAAACCTCCCCTGACACAACCTGAGGCCGTTTCCTCTTGTCCTATCACTTGTTACTTGGAAGAAGAAACCAACCCCCACCTCACTACAACCTCCTCTCAGGCAGTTGTAGAGAGCGATAAGGTCTCCCCTCAGCCTCCTCTTCTCCAGGCTAAACAACCCCAGTTCCCTCAGCTGTTCCTCATGATTTGTGCTCTAGACCTTTCACCAGCTTCAGTGCTCTTCTTGGGACATATAAAGAAGTCCGATGTCAATAATATCAAATGAGTAAACTAAAATTTCTTTCTAAATACAACAGTCCCGTGTCTATTCAATGCAGCTGGCTTATACTGCCAAGTGTTTTCCTTTTCCTCTACCCAGCAACTCCCAGGAAAACATTCAACCCCTGTTTGAAAGGAAACGAGGAAAACCAACCACATGTTTGTGTCCCTGATAGTGAGGCAAAATATAGAAGCTTTGTTGGCACTCGTGTAAGATGAACTGAGTGCTTCATCCTGCTGCAGTTGCGGTTGTCCTCTCCATATGGGCACGAAGATCCAGCTTACCAAAAAGATACTGTCTATGGGCAATCCTTTGCGTGTCTCCAGCAACTACAGGTGAATGGGACTTCATGAATAAAGTATCAACCACAAGCTAGTCATCTGGAGGCAGTGTAAGTACAGCGGGGTCAAAAATCCCCCAAATCCCGAAGGTTTAATGTAGAACAAAGAGAACTCACAGCTGACCAGGACCTTCTCCATCATGCCATACATTCACCACCTGATTTTCAGACATCCCATTGCTAGTGCAGAGGTAAATATAAGGTACATTATTGTTCATCTTTCGATACATCACTCTAAATCTAATAACTGATTTCTTATTTCATATTTTAAGTGATGCTCATTTTACTCTTACCTTAAAGCTTTGTTAATCATTTCAAGGATTTGTAAAATTCTTGGCAGAGCGTCACCAGAGGAAGAGCAATATTAAAACAGAGCCAGCTTGCTGTGCCAAACATCCTGAAGCAGCGTCAGGAGTCCCCGAAGCTGGCAACTATGGAGCTGCTGTGAAGCTGGCAACTGAGTTTATGGAGAAGGGAATCTCACCAGCAAGTGTTAACCAAAGTCACTGTAATATTCAACAAGGCTGTGAGAGGAGAGATCCTGGGGTCTCCATGCAGTTGTAGCACTGAGTATAACACATATTTAGTAAGCGAGCTAAGAATATGAGTGTTTTGTTTCAACCACAGTTTTGATGGAAAAAGATTGCAGGTTGATTGTTATATATTATCGAAGGCTTTTGTCCCGTTACACTGATTTGCTAAAAATATACTAAAGCTCTCTCCGGTTTTTAAGGTGGAGCGGGCAGAATATCAAGCCAATTTCAGAGCCATCTGCTGCACATTTGGATTCACATGGCTTATTTCAGATATCTGCACTCAAATAGGATGAGTGAAGTGCAATAGATACCTATTTATCTCCACTGGCTAGAACGGTCCAGGCAGCTCGTTGAAACGCAGGTGTCCGAGCTGCAGACATACACTTGCTCAGGGGCATCCCAAACTAGTGCTAGTTTCAGAAGATAATTAAAAACCACTGACATTGCTCAGAATATTTCCACTTGTTACAATAAGGATTAAATTTTGACCCTACAAAGCTCCTACAAAGTATTTAAAATGATTGACCCCCTACCAAGGCTGTTGTTTTCACCAAGACTGTGTCCAAACGTGAGGTTATTTCTTCAAGCCAGGGTCCACAAGTCACAGCAGGGTAATGCTGGAGAAGCTGAACTGCCCCAGTCCAGCTCCAGGTGGAATTCTTCATTCTCCAAAACTGTAAAAACCTGCAGCTTTCCCCACAATAAAACAGAATTTTAAATGCTTTACAAGTTTTTACAATGCTTTGATTTTTTGGCCAGGAAAAAGGGTCCATTTTTTTGGAACAGAAATGCAAAGCTGTCATGTACAATTTGCATAAAACTAACATGCCCCATTGACATGATACCATTATGCAGGATAACCGAAAGCAGAGCCCTTGCTAATCTTAGAAACACAGGTCTGGAAGCAATCTCCAGGGCAGTGGGTACCTCATCCACATTCCAGGCACTGAAACTCCCAGCCTCGTGCAGCAATTCTGGGAGCTGCTTTTATGAAGATCATTATCTTTCTTAACCTCTATGCAAAATTCATAGAAATGGAGAGTGCTGAGAGCCAGGATTCACTTTACATCAGTCATGGTAATAGTCTGACACTCCTGAAGTCCTTATTATTCCATAGAGCAAAGAAAAATACATATATTCGGTTTTCATTTTGATTTAGACCAGACAGGACCAATTTTGGCTTACAGAACCAGTCCTACCTGCTTAATTCATAAAATCATCCCCTGAGAATCCACTTATGTCACCCAAATAAGTTCTGCCTTTAATCATGCCGTTAGGAGAATCACCTCTCAGATCCGCTGTAATGCAGAACTGCCCTGGATTGCCTCAGAGGGCAGCTTTGGACAAAAAAAAAAAAAAAAAAAATAGCATAAACTGCTCTCTTAGTCTTCACTGCAACCCTGGAGCATAATAACAACACTTCATAAAATAAAGGCAAACCCGCAGACTTACAAAGTTACCGAGTTGTAATTCTGAGGCAAAGAATAAATAAAGCAGAAGAAAAGCTGGTGGGGAGGGAGCAATGTTCCTCCTGTGTTTGTTTGATAAAATAGACTGTTTTCAGGGGAGGAATACAGAAACCAGCCTTAGGCCCCTTCGCAGCCAACTGATTACATGGACAGAGGTTTAATTTTAGGCGGAGCCACACCACCATTTTCATGGGACAATTCAGCTTACAGATAATTTCAGATCATGATTAAAGTTATGAGAAAGGACTTCAGTGCGACCCTGCTAACTGGGATTCACTTCCTAGCTAAGCCCTGTCTATCGTGATGCTTAAGGACTGTCATGATTTTCTGCTCAAATTTTATTGTAAGGGGAATATTGATGAAGCAAAAGATAAAAAGCACATGAAAACTGTTTATGTGCTGGTGTTTTAATCATGGGGAATCAAGAGGCTTCCAAGCTCTGTTTTGGAAGATGCAACGAAGAGTGGTACAGAGATGGACAAGTTACCTCCTTAGGGAAGAGTTCTGTGAATCAAGCTAGTTTTTTTATTTCTTTGTTTGCTTTTTTTTAGGAATTACATAAAAAGTCGTATGAACAGTATTCCCCCTAGACAAAACTGAAAGGAAAGAAATCTCAATGCTTTCACACAGTAAAATACTATCTGCTTCTATTTAAGAAATCTGTGGTAACGGAACCCAAAACACTTTGATCAGATGTTTACCGTGACTTTAAGAGTTTTGAATTAGTATTCCAGATCTGCCTCACAAGAAGTTGTCAGCTCCAAAATTGCTTCTCAGCTCTTTCCCATGGCGACCAAGAAAGAAAAAAACAATATTTCATTCTCTGAGAACAATAAAAAAAGACTTGCACACAAATCTGATGAGTTTGTTATAAGCACAGCAGAAAACCCTGACGTGTACACAGAGCATATGCAGTTACAGACACCAGATTTGGGTCAGACTGAATGAAATGTTTCTTACTCTGAATCATCTCCTCAAGAAGCATTTAAGAGTCTCTTCCTACAGACTGTAAATGGGAATTTAATATCCAAACATAGTAAGACTGCAAAATGAATACCCCACAAAATGAAGATTGAGCAGAAAGTTAAAATGGCAGAAAGATTCCTCCCTAACCCCCCAAAAAAGATTAGGAACCTCAGATACCATTTCATACATTTCAAAACAGCTACTCCTGACTGCAGAGGCATCACTGTGACCTTCCAGGGATTTCTTCAGCCATGGTAGGACATGGCCAGGGGAATGGAGAACAAAATCTGGTATTGCTTTAGGCTTGGTCAGGGCACTAGACATGCTCAGGATCAACTCAGAAAGCTGAAACAGGACTCAGTCAGAGGCAGGAAGGTGAGGCAGGCCACCGTGAAGAAGTTGAATTAGGAGTGAAGCAACTTCAGAGGCCAGTGGGCTGAGCAAGCTGCAACAACGGGCCAAGGCAAGGTCACAGTGGCAGGGCTGACACTGGTTTGTGGCGAAGTCAGGGAAGAGGAACCACCTTAAGGATATATTGTCCTTAGGCAAGGGCTCAGCAGGACCTTGTTTTGGGTGAAGCCCTCCTTTTTGAGCATCATCAGCACATGCTGTTGCCCTCAGGCTGGTGTTGTGGCCCAACCTTGTCCTTCTGTAAAGGGATTGTGCTCTTATTGGAGGTGTCCAAGCTTCTATAGATCTTCAAGATGGGAAGTCTCTATACAATGTGGGCAGACGTATGGAGTCACAGAATCATAGAATGGTTTGTGTTGGAAGGGACCTTAAAGATCACCTAGTTCCAACCCCCTGCCATGGGCAGGGACACCTCCCACTAGCCCAGGTTGCTCAAAGCCTCATCCAGCCTGGCCTTGAACCCCTCCAGGGATGGGGCATCCACAGCTTCTTTGGTGGAGTCCCTCCCCATCTCTCCTGTAGCCCCCTTTCAGTACTGGTAGGCTGATACAAGGTCCTCCCAGAGCCTTCTCTTCTCCAGGCTGAACAACTCCAGCTCTCTCAGCCTGTCCTCATATGGGAGGTGCTCCAGCCCTCTGACCACAGCCTCCTCTGGACCTCCTCAAGCAGGTCGATGTCTTTCTCATGCTGGGAACCCCAGAGCTGGATGCAGTACTCCTGGTGGAGTCTCACGAGAACAGAGTAGAGGGGAGGTTTGAAACAAGCAGATTTCCTTGACCCCTTTGCTGGGGAGGAATAGCCCTTTCATAGAAAAACCACAAATTTTCTTGTATTTAAATGTTCCGTGGTCAGTTCTTCATGGTCATCTCTGGTGGTCACAGAGGTCACAGGAAGCTTTCCAAAGCTTGTGAAACATGGGCTGGATTGGGTAGATGAGAGTGGTCAATGGGTGTTCTTACCTGGGCAGGGATAGTGAAGGATCCACAAGAGAGCATCGGAAATTCTGAGAGCATGGGGGATCCTGGAGGGGCCACTGCATTTGGGCTGTTGGTTTCTCTATCTTTTTCCTGACAGTAGGGATGGATTTGACTTAGGATCTGCATTATGGCAGAAATGTTTGCTGTTCCCTAGGGTTTCTAAGGAACTGTTCTCGTTCCCCTACAGGTCCCTGTCAGTAAAAACAAGGAATTCCCCTCTATTATTGTAGAAAACAGTTTTTTCTTCATTAAACTATGCAAATTTTGGCCATATCAGTCTTCATTGTCTGAAATCCAAAAATACTTCAGAAAATATATTCTAAATTACTAAAATCCCAGGTTCCCAAAATGCTGATATTCAGATTTCATATATTTTTCTGTATTTGTCTGGAAAACAAGGGGTTAAAATCAAACACTTGTGCCCTACCCAACTCTGGAACAAATAAACCTTTTAAAGGAAAAGAGCAGTTAATACAATTTATTCCTTTTACCCGGTTAAGGAAAAGCTAAATTAAATTCATTTTCTAGATGAGTTACAGTGAAAAGCAAATGCCATATGGCTTTCCCTAGGATTTGTTAACCTATATTAAGTGACAATTGAAATCAGATGACTTTCAGATTATTCAGGCTATGTTATTTTAAAAGCATGTGCATACGAGCACATTTTAAATCTTGGAAGATACTAGCAATCCTGCCCTTTCGCCTAAGCACGATGTGCATGATGAGGAAGAAATGGCCACTTCTTTAGATCACAGTGGAAATGAGATGTCCAACTCCTACCTTCAAATCTCATCTCCACTACCATTTCCATCCCAAATACAGACATTTTCTGTCATAGTCATTAATGTGATGCTCATAAGCCAGCAAAAGCCACAAAAAAACGACTCTCAGAACCATCCAGCTGCTACGACATTTAATACTCAGATATCAAAGTCTTACAGATCAGACCAGACGAGGTTTACTCCAGTTCTTTCTGCCTGTCCCGTGTAATTTGTACACTTGGCACTCTCTCAGTATTGCCCACTTTGCAGCTAGTTTGTACAGGAAAAATTACACAAGGTGTGCGTATCAGTGAAGCGAGGTGCATGGATTTGAAAAAAACCTGAATTTTGCCGAGACAAATAAGCTAATCAGATGGAATCATGAGGAAAGTTTTAAGAATGTCATCTTTAATTCCTGTGAAAGATACCTTTGGGTTTCCCAATACACTGAATGCCTTCCTAGAAAGCCTCAGGGGACAAGCAGAAAATGCTGAGGTTATTTCAGTCTGTAAATTACTGTAGCCTCATGAAGACAAACTCACTCTTTTCATTTGCACCAGCTGCAGAATTGCTTCCAAACCTGCCTAGAATCTAATAAATCATTCACATCACCTTCTTTTTTTAATAGATGAATATTCACGGAGAAGGTTTGCAATTATAATTTGTAGTATGCTAAATTTCTGGCAAATTTGCACAGAAATAACCAGGTCCTTTTAAATTTTAATTATCACACATCTTTAAGGCACTAGTTGAAACTTCCTATAGGAACTCAGAAGAGTACCGTCAAGCAGCGAAACTCAAAGTGTGCAGAGGGTGATGCTGAGAAAGACGCAGGTGAAAGCTTTCTTAGGAAAGAGAGAAAAGGTTAGAGGGGAACTTCTTTTTCAGTTCCTCATTTCTTTTTATCTTTCCAAAAATCGATGCAAGTGAAGTTCGGGAGCAGACAGAGCTGAATTGTCATCTCTGGCCTTTCGTGTGTCATTCCGGTGCTCCCGGCTGTGCAAGCTTTCCCCCATTTGCAAAATAAAGCCTGAGCCATTTTCTGCTCTGTGAATAAAGCACAAAGCTGAACACCAGGCTTGAAATAGCTCCACACCAGGCATGAAATTTCTCTTTGTTATGAAAGCTAATTTGTGTAGAAGGAGCATCTGTTCAAAAAGCAATTCTGCCCATCGCTACTCATTGGAGTATTGATGATGTGAGCTGGGTGAGTCAGTCCCTTGCAGATAAGGTCTCCAGTGGGGTGCTGGCTCTGTAGATAACCAACAGATCCCTCGAGGCCAGCTCTGCTGCAATCCTATTGAATTTAGTGCAGATGCACAACACTGAAAATGACCCTCTGGTGCAACCATCCTGAAGAACCTCACCTGCTCCTATCTTGTTCCTATGTAGTCTTATTTAAGTGTAATTACATTTATTATATTGAAAACTTCATCATTAAAAATTAAAATAATGCAATGGTAAAACAAGCACATGTGCTTTTATTCAGGATTGATTTTTAAATACCAGATCTCCTTTACAGAGCTGAAGTATCACATGGCTTTTCACGTCAGTGATTTTCTTCAGGATAGATACTGAGATTTTATTAATTTTTTGACCCCATAAAACACCCCAGTGGCATTAAAATGCCCATGAAACTTAAACACAAGTAGTGAGTGAGTTTTCTTCCATTTATTCAGTATTGTCCTTTCAGGTGTGTCAGGGCTCTTGCAGGATCTAGAGAGCTCCTACTCCATGGTCAGGGTCAAACACAAACCTGCCTTTTTCTTTCCCCTTCTTTCCCTCCCTCTCCTTCCTCCCTTTATTTCCTTCCAAATTGCTAATTTTCTAAATAGTATATAAACGCCTGGACTATAAGTGAGTGTTCACTTCAGGGTTTGGCAGAGAATTAAGCTATTTCGTCTCCTAGCAATAGAACGACAATCCAGACATTTTTGTAAAAATTTGTACTGCTGCCGTGGACTGACCCCATCTCCCTCCCTCTGAGCCCAGCTCTGCAGCTCAGATAAATTAAGCCCAGCCCTTGCCACATTGATTCAGCAGGGCAGTTTCCCCAAACTCCACGCTGTTACGATGCGTCTTTAGTATCTTTGCGGAGCTGGTTTGTGTAAGGACCAGTCCCAGTGGCTGAAGATGGAGTTGGGTTCCACAGGGCTCCATTTTAGGGCTGGTGCTCTTTAATGTTTTTATAAATCATCTGGACACAAGAGTCAAATGTACATTAAGTGAGTTTGCTGATGGTGCTAAATTAGGAGGAGCTCTTGACTCCCTCAAGGGTAGAAAGGCCTTACAGAGAGACCTAGGTAGCCTAGAGAGCTGGGCAACCACCAACTGTATGAAATTTAACAAGAGCAAGTGCCGGATTCTCCATCTGGGATGGGGTAGTCCCAGTTATACGCACAAATTGGGGGTTGAGATGCTGGAAAGCAGCACTGTGGAAAGAGAGCTGGGAGTCTGGGTGGACACCAAATTGAATATGAGTCAACAGTCTGCCCTTGGGTGCATCAAGCACAGCATCGCCAGCCAGTCAAGAAGAGAGAAGCGAAAGAAGAGAAAAGAGAAGAGAAGAGAAGAGAAGAGAAGAGAAGAGAAGAGAAGAGAAGAGGAAGAGAAGAGAAGAAGAGAAGAGAACGGCATCATGTAATTAACTCTCATCAGCATGCAGAGGTATTGTTGGCTAGGAAGGCAGCTTTTAGTGCTTAAAAGTTCAAAAGTTGAAGGAAGATGATGCATTACCATGCAGGCGGCTTGCAGGTGCTCACGACCATCTTTGCTCTGTATTCATAAGAAAAGAGTTAGATTTTTTGATAGAAATCCCTTGCTGGATATGTGCCCTGGAAATGGAAACAAGATCACTGTCCCTCAGCCAGCAGGTAGGACTGGGTTGGGTCAGGATTGCCTGTGACAGGTAAAGGAAACAGAGGCAACTGTGCATGAAAGATTATCAGGGCAAAAATTAGCAGGGTACAGACAAAGCAATAAAGAGGCTTTGCAAGTGTTTGTTTCTCACTTCTTTTTCTTGACTGTTTAATGCTTTTCTGAAAGCCTACATTGTCAGCACATTGAACTATTTTGCTAGTAACTATTTGTTCATTTGAGAAACGTATTGACTTAACGTGTTCTAGAAAATTTTTATTTAGGAGGAAGCAGTCCAGCTCTTTTATGGTCCTACGGCAAATCATTGGCTGCTTGGAGCGAAAAGAGATCCTACGTGTCTCTTCAGATCCGTTGAAGAAAATGGAAATGTGCAATTACATTCTACCAAGTATATTCCTGATGAGATTGATTTCTCCATTTACAATTAACAGAACTCTAATAAGAAAGGAATGGCTTTCTGCAGCTCCTGAATCACAGCTCTTCAAGTTAATTCTGACTCAGCACAGAGATTACTTCCTTAATCAAGATGATAACCATTTCATTCAATACATGGGAGCTGCAGTGCTGGGGGTCCCTGATTCTTCATGGCTACAAAAGACGTATGTGTAATGGTTTGCACCTTTCCACAGAATATTTATAGGGTGAGACTGTCAGCTCAGCCATAGACAGATATTTTCGGAGGTTGTGAAATGGTGGAACCAAAATGCAGGCACCTAAGACCCCCAATCCTATCTGCAATGAAAAAAATTAGACACATAATTAATCTAAATAAGTCTGGAATGCACAGCTCGCAGCAAGAGGGAAAAGATACCCGTTTTCCTCCACTTATTCAAAGAAGGTTAAAAGGTGCTTTGTTCACAGGTGTCCCTGCTCACAGCCTGTACAATAAACATATTTTGGATTTTAGGTGGTTCCTTCCCCAAAAAAAAGACATAATGAGAAGGAGCTCCAGCTGGAAGCTGATGCTAAATAATTTCACATAAAAAATAAGATAAGGCATAGAAAGGTGACAGGAAAAGTGAGTCATAGAACAATATGTGTAGGGTTGTGTGTATATTAACAGAAATCTTTAAATCATGGCCAGGTATTATTCTGAAAGGTCTGCTACAGCTGAAACAGAATTTCCCACTCCGTGCAGAAATTACTAAGTGCGATTCAGAGGTTTGTGCTATGCAAGAGGTGAGTTAGTTAGAGGCAACAACAGACCCTTGTAGCTAAAACCTGATTTTGGGACACTGCTGAAAGTAGGTGTGAATGCAAAATGATATCACTAACAACAGGTACATGAGATCTCAAAATCTAATTCATAAACTGTCACTGAGCAGATGATACTCAGCACAGCATTCACCTCTCCAGGAACAAAAGGCTTGATGAGAAGAACAAGAAACCTGCCAGCAAAGGTTGTTTTCAGGACATTGGATACTGCACGTTATGGTGACTGCTTTTGCCTACATCCACTTTATAAGTCAAGAAGTTCTTTCTCTCTGCCACCCCCTCTGAGCACAGTGGAAAGGGAAGTCGATCGAACCTCCATTGCAACTACAACAGAAAGAGCAAACAAGAGCCAAAGCAAACAACAGCTGGCTCAACAAACATGAATTTCAGGTAACAGTCACAAACAACAGGCTGGAACTATGGATATTAATAAAGTGAGCAAACCTTGCATTTTAACAACATGGTTTGGTTCAAAACAACAGATAAAACAGAAGCTTGGTCCACAACAAAAACATTTGATTCTGTGAGTAATGAAGACAGCTCTTCCTCCCAGCAGTCCCTCAGATCCTAGCATGTACGGGAGTAGTGCCTCCAAACAAATCGGCAACAAAAAGGTACCTGGGAGACTGAAATTGCTGCTAGTGCAGCTGACCCAGCCCCCTGTTTTGTAGCATTCCTCAATCTGTTGATTTGCATCTGCCTACCATCTCTTCTCTGATAAACAGATTGTAAACTGCTCAGAGCAAACCCATCTTTTTATTCTTTCTTTGTGTGGTGGGTCACACCAGGGGGTCCTGCTTTGAGCTTTGAGGCTTTGAATCTATGGAAGCACTTGTAACAGCAATAGATAATATTTCATCCTTAATCACTACCGTGTGCAGAGCCCCTGGACATAAACAGAACAACTCACATTGGTAGCCAGGCACTGGTGTTTAGGGAAGAGATTCAGCAGTTACACAGATATTGAGGATATTCATTCACAGCAGGTCAAAACCCCGGGAAGGTCAGTCTCGGTGAGGTCATTGCTGGAGCTGGTTTCTTCCCCATCTGTCTGGGTGAGATTTTGGATGCAGCTGTGCAGGCATGCCAGGGGCAGGATGCTGAGCCACACGGATGTCGATACTGATCCAGACTCTCAGCTCCTACGGGAAGCATTAGCCCTCAGATAGCTGTAAGTAATAATAATCAGATTTCATGCTTATCACAAGAAAAATACCATAACTGTCCTAGTAGCTCTAGAAACAATTTATCCCATTATTTCTTTGTTTGCCAGTGCATTAACCTGAACACAGATGGCCAGAAAATATTTTTTACATCATGTGACATTTGGTGCCTATTGTCAGTTCGCTTTCTGCACAGTGGAGCAAGCTCATTTGTAAAAAGGTGGAGGAAAAAAACCATTAGAATAGCCAAGAACCTTGTATTAAATGTATTTACTTGGGCTGGGGGCTGTACCTCTGAGTCCAAACCACCTTGAAACCCGCTACTTACAAGGCAGAGAAATCTCTGACTGACCCGAGGATTATTTAATTGATTAGATGAAGTGTAAAAGATCTCACAGGAGAAACTAAGAATCACACCAGGAAGCCAACAGCTGTGGTGTCGGGGTATTCAGGATATAGGCTGAGGTCCGGTTATTGGCGCTGGGTCAGGATTCCAGCCTGATGCTGTCGCACACCTACTCCTTCATCTATCGGTTTTGTCCTGTCTCTGCCATGGGGAAATCTTACTTTTGAAACTCCAAGACAAAGGCAGCTGGAGGTAAAGAAGCTCTTCTCCAGCTTTCCAGGCTCTAACGAGGATTGTGGTCCCCAAATTGTGATGGGCAAATGGTTGAACAGCCCTACAACCTCTGCACAGCAACCCCCACTACATTCTGCCCTGCAAGTCATCTCAAACTGGCAGTGGCTATCTCAACAGCCATGTTAACAGGCAAAATTAAAGAGCAAATTTCAAATTTAAGAAATAAACTAATACAAATGTTTGCTAATTATGTAGTTTGTGGATATTGCATCAATGAATCAAACTTCATGGCATTTTGAGACAGCAAATAGTGTTCTTCTTATCTCAAAAACTGAAAACATGCTGGGCTCACACTGATGAGAGAGGGCAAGCAGTGCTAAAACAGACTAGAATATGATGTGCTTGGACTGGCATTTAAAATTGGTCTTGCACTTTCAAGTGGAACGAAACTGAGCTATAACCATGTTATGAAACTGTGAAAACCTGTATAGGAGCCCAAACTGGGATATGTCACACCATGAGCTGTGTTATAGATGATGCCCCAGAGGCTAATGTATTCTGAAAGGACAGCTCAGACTTCTCAGACTCCTTCTTAGGGAAAGGAAAATAATACTTTTTTTTTTTCAAGTGCTATTTTTGTTTAGAGTTTTCTTACTGAAAAGAAAGCTTAAAACTTCTCTTTTTTTTTTGGTGATCAAACCCAAATATACTCATCAATAATGGTTTTATCCACTTTTTTTTGAGAACAGCCTCATTTTTTTTTTAAAAAGGTGAATTGAAAATTAAGTGGTTCTAAGCCTCATTTTTTTTAAAAAAAGGTGAATTGAAAATTAAGTGGTTCTAGTTCTCAACCAGGACAAGGCATAAGTACTTCATGCAAGGTTAAGCAGAAGCAAAGTGAGGAGACAGAACTCCTGGCTCCCTGCTGTGTGTGTGGCCCTACCGCTATACCATGCTTCTTACCTATATATAGATGCAGGACAAAATGAAATTGCACAGAGCTGTTCAAATCAAAAGCTAATGATTACCTGCAAATAGAAAACAGAGAAATTTCTAAGGAAATCTGTCTGTCTCTCATATATGCTGCTGGGCTGTTGGTGAAATGTTTTTTTAGTTTTGTTTTTTTAGTTTTGTTTTTTTTTTCCTCCTTGGGATAAATATGCTAGATTTTGACTCACCTTTTTCCTACTGCCAAAGCACAAAAGAGATATTTTTGTTAATATACCAGGAAGTCAATTCTCTTTGCAATTTTTTTGACACTAACCAATTTGGTGAAGTTGCATAGAAATAATTTCTGGGAAAACACATCATGCTTTTGTCACTTCTTCAGTGCTACATTCACATCTCAGCTCTTCGTGCACATAAATGAGCTATTACACACTACGAGGTTAAAAAATAGCTGCATTGAAAAAAACTGAACTTGACTGTGAGAGACTCCATGAAAGCCACAGAGCAAGACTTCACACATTTCACAGGGCACTCAGGGAAAATATCTTCTCCTACTATTAAGACAGGGGTCCACATCCAAATCCCTTGATCTGGATGCTGCCAAATCTGGGAGAAGGCTGGACGCAGATACAATCTCTACAAGTGGTCTTTGCTGCCTCTCAGCCTTGACTTCAGATATGAGCAGCTTCAAAATCTGGAAATATTCAGAACTGAGTTCAGCACACTGGAAATCTGCACCTGAAGCCTACTTTTTAATGCTGGAGTCTGACCTTCTTGCTACCAGTGAACAGTGTCTTAAAGCAAAGGCAATTCCATCAGCCTAGAAGAGAAGGATATAAAAGGCTAGATCTTTTCTAATGTCAATTAGAAGGGCTGCTATGGCCAAAGCATCATTAGAAAGGGGAAGACAGAGGAAAAAGCCAGGACTCGGTGTGCAGCATCCTGCATCACACCTGAAAAGCTAACTGGCCTGACTCACAGCGGCTGCCACAGCAGGCAGCAAACAGCTCCGAGATTAAAGGCACAGTACAGAAAAGCAAAAAATAAAAAAAATACCCAACAACAGTTAAATCACTGATTTCAGACACATCACTGCATATAGAGCAACAATATTTATTTGTTCTTTTATTGAATGAAAAACTTCAATATTTACTGTCAATAGAAATTTACTTCTTTTGGCTTTGTTTCCATATTTTCCCATTTACTCTTCACAATTGTGTGTGACATCTAACACACGCTACAGGGATGCTTGAATTATTAAAAGCTGTGTTTTCAAGAGAGCTGAGGTGCTATGAGATACCTGAAAGGGCTGATGTTACAAGTGACGTTCTTTCAACCATGCATTCAGTTTGGCTGTTTATTGAGATTTTTTTCATATAAGTAACCAAAACTGAATTTTTTTCCAAAAGAATTAGGAGTTGCTAGGCTTTCTAATCATAGCACTGTTTGCTATAGCTGTCAATATTTCTGATATTATATATGGCAAATATTTCTATTTACATGCTGGGAATCCTGAGGGCTGATATTTTTAACTTCTCAGCAGGACTGTGCTGAAAAAGTGAAGATCCTGCAGATGTTGAATGCGTGTTTCCTCCTGCTCAGATGGATGCTCACATTGTCTTAAAGGGAAGAACATGCAAGAAGTGGATCTCAAGACTACGATTTTAACATCAATGACTTTAGACTTTCTTTCCAACCTAGCTGATTGATGACAGAATATTTTAATTAGCATACTGTTCATTTGAGGGGGGAAAAAAAGTGATTTTTAAATTCCTTTTTCTTCTTGTCAGTCCTGTAAGCAGAGTTGCCTTTTTTCTCCTTAACATAGATTTTTTCTGATCACCAATGACATGCCTCATCAGCTGCAGAGATAAAAAAGAATTTCCTACACAGATAACTCAGAATCACCTGTTAGAGGCAGGCCAGGTGTCCTTTCACTGTTTGTTAGATTGATGGCTAAAACTGGCTTTTTAATGGTATAATGCCTCATTTTCTGCTGGTGGCTTTGCCTTGGTATCAATGTTTGAAAAGGCTGTGTTTCTGAGTTTCAGAAACATTCTGGATTTAGTGAGAGAAGGAGATGGAAATACAGATTCTGATTCTAGCTGAAATGTCCCTTCCAAATTCCTTGTTGTCACTGAGCAACAGCGACCTCTGCCATCACCATCACCTCCTTTTTCTGTGTCCTACTCCTAGATGACGGGTTGCACTGAAAGGTGCCCTGCCATCAACAAGCATCAAGTTAAAGATTTGTGCTGATTTAATTTGAGAACAAATTAATTTTCAAAACAAGGGAGTAGATGAAAACAGGAATTATAACGGGAACCAGGATGCAGGCTGCAGTATGGCAGTCGCTGCTACAATACAGGAAAGCAGCCAGATGTTCACAAGTGCAATATTTTGTGCTTTGTTTTAATCCTGGTTGGCTCAAGATGGTTAGAAAGCTTTTATGAATGAATTGAAGGAATGAGTCTGATATCTGAAATGTAAATCCTGCTCAATTCACTAGCAAGAGTGGTCCTGCTGGCTAACTCCATCAGTTTAAACTGAAAATCTGTTAAAAAACACTGGACAGATTCTGGCAAGAGTCAGCCAGGTGGGATAAAGGCAGGTTTACAGCAGTATAAATCAGGATGATATGACCCACCTGGCACGAATAAAAAAAGCACACAGTGAAAAGATCTTCCAGATGGGTTCAAATCCCTAAGAGGATCACTCCTTTCTGCTCATAAAAGTGAGAGAATAATGTGGTTCAGTCCTATAGAGAGAAACTGCCGCTATCAAAATTATCGTCGTGAAGAAACTCATAAGAACACTAATAATTTTCATTCTCGAAGCAAAATTTTCTGCTTGGATGTGATTTAATTTCCACTGCAGACAGCATGCTGACATTTACTAACAGATTAGCACATCATTCTGCATCACATGAAATATACTGCAGTGTATAACCTCCGGCCCCACACATATGGTTGCTGTTTGATATCAATGTGACTTGCACGAGGGCTGCAGCTGTGTCAGCCCTAGGTGAGCTGATACCAGAGGAGAAAGCTGCCCTGTAACTTAGACTTGGTGGGGGAAGAGAATCTCAGCCAATGGAAAAATCCTGATGGATTTATTAGTTCAATCCCTTTTTGAGCTGGTTGTGATCTGAGCCCTGCAGCTCTCAGTTGGGGATCTCTTTGCCATGCTCTCCTGTACCCCAAGCCCTGAGAAGGCAATTTAGCTTCTGCCCAGCACCTACTCCTGAGCTGGTCCCACTGAGAGGTGGGTAATGACTGACACCTCTCACTGTAACTACGAGTTCCCAAATAGCTAAAAACATACATCACTGAGCTTAAAAAACAACAAGCCAAACCCTAGAGGACCAGAGTGCTCCAGAGGAAAGCACAGCTATGTACCCATCTACAGGGAGAGGTCAGGAGGGGAACTAGGGGATAAACTGTGACTGGGACAGTCCTCAGGCAGTATGTCACCTCACTGATCGAGATAACAGGAGGGGGTGAGGTTGAAGTATCCACCACCCTTTTGCTGAACAGATCTCTAAAGTTGTTTTCATCTCACAAGGTTAGAGTAGACCAGAGGTTGCTATCAGCAACCCAACTCGATAAATCAGCACCCTGGGAATGAGGAATTTCTCTTGCAGCCTAAAGTCATCTGGGCAACCCTTTACCTGAGCTGGGGGATCGTTGCTGGAGCACAACTAAAGGGCAAAACTGAGATGTATTTAAAAGCCAAAAGGCTTTTTATTGCTGAAAGCTGAATTCACAGTACAATTTCTCATTTGATAAATCCACAGCTGTCAGCCACAGACACTTCAGGGCAGATTCGCTGCATAAGAGCACAACATGCCGTACCCCTAACTCTGACCTTGGCAAATATAAATGTGAAGAATCAATTTCTCACTCCTTTGTTGGAAATGTGGCTGTCTGTAAATGCTGACTGTAAACTCCTTTTCCATGAGATCCATGTTCTCATCCTTTCCGTCCACTATGTAGAAGAAAAGCATCTAAAATGCACCTGAGAGCAAAACTGGTCCTATGGTAAAGGTGGGATATACAATGCACAATGATGGCACCTGGGCAGTTCTTGCTCCATCAGGGCACAACCTAAACAACTCAGAAATGAAGTTTGCAGCAAACCAGAAAAGAGCATGCAGGCAGACATAGTCTGCATTTGGATGCGATAATTTTCCTACTCACTCTCTACAGAGTCACATCCTTAGTTGGTCTAAACCTGCACAGCTTGGCTCACTCCCCTGCAGTGGAGCGGGTTTACAGCAGTTAATTATTCATCCCCAGAAAGGTAAGGGTTGGTGGAGTAAGTACATCTGTAGCCTGAAGAACTGGATTTATCCTTCTGATTTCTGTAGAAACTGCTAAGCAAAAGGCTTACTGAAGAAAGGGAAAATTTAGGCACAAACTATTGAATTAAGTGTGGGGAAAAGACCTGTTCCATCATGTTAGTCCCCGCACCAAGGCAGGGATAGGTAGCAAAAGCAATTTTTTCCAGAAAATTCATTCCACCTTTAATTCAGAGGCAGAGAGCTGACAGCAGAGTGCAGGCTAAGGGGCTGAACCACTCACAACCCCCAGTGAAGGATTTAGATCGGGTGGGTCTTGAACAACCCTTTAAATGCCCTGGAACACATATTTTCAGCTGTGGGATCCTGGAGACTGTGCTACAGACACAAAAGAGGGGCTCCTGAAAACGCAGACGTGGAAGCCCAGTCTGCATTTTCACACTGGGCTCAGGGCTCCCACCGGTGACTGAAGCTACTTTCAGCGGTGGAACAAATTCAGGAATCATGCCCCCAGCGAGCAGCTTTAAATTAACCTGATTATTTCATCCCAGCTCTTTGACAAATGAGTCTGATTTATTTAGCTCATTTGAAACAAGTTCATTTTAATGAAGTTATTTATATAGCTCCTTGATGCCATTAGCCAGATTACATGCTGTCCAAAGGGCATAATGCATGATCCCGTTTCCAACTTAAATCCTTTCTATTTCTTTCATCTTCTAACTTAAGTAGCAGGAATTCAGAACATATGTTTTTCCATTTTCTCTCTAGACAGCAAAAAGTCATTTGACAGCTGCCAGGTAGTATTATCAGCTCATTTTGTCACTTTTCCTCTAGCCTAGGAAATCAGATTAGAATGTGAAACACATTTCTGCTAAATTGCATGGAAATACAGACCTGTTTAAGGTCCAGAAACACATCACTCTGCCACTTTTGGAAATGGGTAGCATTATCCTGGACACTGCCCTGTAAATTGCCAAATTTGTTTTACTGCTTTGATTGCTTCTGAAGATTATTCTCACCAGTTTTTCAACATATCTGATAGGAAAAAAATAGATCAATCATGGCTTGGGTTTCACGCCCTACCCGGCAATGAATTTTCCAAGAGATGAACTTCTTGCACCTGTATCCAACCTCACGGACACCAGTGCTTCTGCATATGGGCACAGAAGCCCTCTCTATAGAGCTCCTGGAATGTCCAAGCCTTGCTCTGAACACATCAGAGAGCCCAAGATGACGGACAAGGGGTTTGGCTCCAAGTGTGCTGGCTGACAAAATAGGATCTTTCTTTTTATTGGTGTTTCTGGTCTTCTGCTCTAGCATTTTCAGCCATTCTCCAAGAATATGGGTGCAGGGCTCCAGGAAACTCCCAGGCAAAGCAAGGAGTCCTGTGAAGAGTTTAAGCAGCTCTTGGACAGCAGTTCTAGAAAGCAGATGGGGTCTATCGATGATTCTTCATCATCCTTTTAGACCTTTACATTTAGAGACTAAATAGACTGATCCAATCCTTCACTAATTCCTCAAAATATTCTTTTTTTCAACAGAAAGGGGTTTGTTTTGGGGTTTTGTTTGTTTGTTTGTTTCCCAGAAAGAAACCACTGAGCAAAACCTTTAATCACACTGTACTTTGTAAAAAAAAAACAATCATCAGCGGGACACAGTATCAAGCAAGTGAGAAAAAAAGAAACATTAAAAACCGGGGCAGAAGTGACCCTCTGAGGTTGTTTAGTTTGTGTCTCTGGTGTATCTACTGACAGAAACTCCAGACTGCAACTAAAGGGAGACTGCAAGACCAGTGTGGGCCCAAAAGGCAGGTTTTATCAACACAAGAAAAACCTGCATCGAGGAGAATAATGCCATGAATAGCTTTTCTCCCAACAGAAAGATTCGGGTTTGGAGTTCAGTTCTGCCTGCCAACTCTGTGCTAATCCAAAGAGACAAAAATAAAGCTGGCCAACAGGCTTCGATAATCGACGTTGGAAGCAGAGCAACAAAGAGGTGAAGAATTTCATTTCATAGTAAAACAAAAACAAAGAAGAAGCCAGAATGAAAATACAAAGTAGATGCTGCTTGCTTGCTCACATCCCCTCTATGAGCTAAGGAAGCTGGTTCCCAGTTCCTGGATATATTGCAGCACCATCTGCCAGCAGAGAGTAGAATTACATGATAAATGGTACATTTTGTCTGAATAAAAAAAACACTGTCCCCTTCAAACGCCCAGGAGCTTTGTCTTTGCTTTCATGGTAACCAGCATTTGGCAAACACTGACAAAATGCCAAACCTACACGAAAGCTGTATCAACCTGCAGCTCCAAAACAGGAGTTTTTCCAGTGTGGAACACATCACTCTCCTCCCACAGCTCCTCAGAGAGTTCAAGACCAGGACCATACAGCTCCAATGACTGGAATTTTGTAGGTGACATAGGCCAAGGGACATAGGCTCCTGTCCCCCATGTTGTCCCTCCCTCCCATACACAGCTGCCACTCCCCTGACCACCCACAGCCCCTGCACACACAGTCTGTACAACACCATGCAGGAAGCACCTGTCCACTTTTGCCTGTCTCTCCTACAGCAAGAACTAAATTTTGCCACCATTTCATGCCTCCCCCTGCCATCAGCGCCTTTGATTTCAGTGGCACACAGTAAGTTGCTTCCCAACTGGGATCCATCTGCTCCTCCCATCTGCTCCATCCTTTTCTCTCCCTTCTCTTCCACCAGTGATCCTGTGAAGCCTCGTTCCTTCTCCCCTTCTACTGCCCATACACCCATCTTACAGAAACCAGTTCCTCCATCCAGTTCTCCTGGATATCCCCTCCAGCCACCAAATCCTTTACGAATACGGCAAATTGCACAGCTCCCTTTCTGCTATACTCACTAGTATCATCCTGATGCCACTGGCAGCTCAGGCCCATGTAGACCTTGATGGCAGCTTGCCATCTTCCCACTGACTCTGGGACTTTGCTCCTTTTTCTTCTTCATATTTGGCTATATCGACACAAACACTGCTAGTCTCAGGTCAGGTTCAGTGGGATCACTATGGCTATGGCCCCAGTCTGCAACTGCGCAGCTCTAGATGGCAACCCAGGTGGCAAGCGTGCTTGCCTGTGCAGCCTAGGCTGACTGTGCTTCCAATTCAGGTGCCATAGTAGGCGTTTTGGGGAAAAAAAGAAAAAAAAAAAAAAAAAAAAAAAAAGGAGAATGTCCTCCTTCCCAGCTCCACAGACTGCATATCCTGATACATTAATGTTCTCCAATATTTTCCAGGATTCTGACAGAGGATAAGTGCCACAGCAGGTATCCAAAGCATACCACCAGAGGCTTTCAAGGTGGGTCAGTCCATTACAGCCTCACTCAGGTGCAAGTGGGGAAATATATGAGATTGTCACCAAAGACAAGCTCTCAAAATGAGCGACCACTCTCTATAGGATTCTTCCTAGGCCAGGTCCCAAGGTAATAATTTTTTCTTACAGGAGATTTGCTCTGCAGTGGAGAAGCCACACAAGTTTGCACCATGCTCTGTTTCTTTCTCTGGCATCTCCCTCTTTTATGGCAGCTCTTCAGAGCCCGAGCAATCCTCCATAGTCAACACCTACCAAACAGTGAGCATTTAAATGATCATGTGTTATATAAATACTAGGTTGTTTATATCTAAAAATCTACTTTTTCTATAAATAATGAATATGTATTTAGATACATATATATACAGACAGAAATCTATTTAAATATGAATAATCTCATAAACAAACAGGAACCAGACTGCAGGATGGTGCAGTGAGGAAAGGCTTCTTTCCCTTCCCATTTGTTCCCTCCAGCTTGTGACAACTACTACCTCCACTCAGAAATTCGTTGCCCTAGAGCAATGCCCATGTCTGCAACAGCAAGATACAGTTCCTCAGGAAAGGATGGAAAAACCCACGTCAGGGGATAATCAGCAAGAGATAGCCCAGCTCTTATCTGTGAATTTGCCTTTTGCTTGGAGCAAAATTTTTATGACGACATGAAGATGCATTTTTGGAATGTGAATCCTGAACCGTTGCTCAGCACCCCAATGCGTGTCAGTTACAGCAGCAGACTTTTGGTGGGTCAAATCAGTGGTTCAGCTCTACCAGCCCAAAGTGACAAGAGGGAGAGTCTCGCACTAAGTGGGCACAGCAGATAAATAAATGCAGCCAAATGAGGAGAATCTCTGGAGCTGTGGATTGCAACGAGCTGGGGAAAAAGGCACGATTTGTGACAGCATCCTTCCGTGAAACTGCAGACAAGAGTAGTAAACCAGCCCAGGGTCTGAACTGGGACAAGTGCACCAGACTGCATTAAGCAAGGCACATCTGCCATCCCAAGGCAGGGCAGGACCATCCCCTGTGAGCACCAAAGCTCCTTCTGATGTCAGTCCAGAGACACACGACTGAAGATCTCCCTGGTGTCATCCAGTCCCCTGAAATTAGTAGTTCCTTCTGCATTTAATCATTTCATGTATAATGTGAACTTGCAGAAGTCAAAATTCTTGACTTCCCCATTTTTTCTGCAGCATAGGGAGTGGAAACTATCTTGCCTCAGTAAGCAGGAGGCACAATGGGGCAGGGTTTGAGCAGCCTGCCACCTACTTCATATTTACTCTATACACATTCTTAGAGGTCGGTTCAAAAGCAAGCTGCTAAGGCCAGCCACACTGCTTGTCATCTTGTACATCATCCACCCTGTCCACCTCCCAGTATTTAATACACATAATTCAAGGTCTTCTCTAACTTATACTTTTGCTTTTCTTCTCTTGAATCTTGCAAATGAAACCTTTTTTTTTTTTTTTTCTGTTAAGAAAAAGGATCTACACCAAGCTTCCAGTCTTCTATACTTCCTGTCACCATCCATGTAATCAGATTTAGGATTAGTAAGAGTTTATGCTCTGCCTTTAGGATTTACTGAGCACCACAGTGAGTCATCAGCATGTTGATGATCCTCCATCTCACATCTTCTTCTTATCAAGCAATGCCACAGTCTCGCTTTTCCCCGAATGCCTGATAAGAAGTGAGCGTACTGTACCTGCAGAGCAATGCTAATTTAGCTTTAACTTCATCTCAGCAAAGGGAGAAAAGTTCCATCTCAGGGATGCAGCTGTCCAGAGCACATTGCAGTAGAGACACCAGGTGGCTACAAGGAACATAGGTCCTCTGGAAGAAAACTGTGTATGGATGGGTAACAAACTAACTGCTACTTTTAAAAAGAGATTGCAAGGCCCATAGTAAACTCTGTGTGCTAATTTAGCTTTAACTTCATCTCAGCAAAGGGAGAAAAGTTCCATCTCAGGGATGCAGCTGTCCAGAGCACATTGCAGTAGAGACACCAGGTGGCTACAAGGAACATAGGTCCTCTGGAAGAAAACTGTGTATGGATGGGTAACAAACTAACTGCTACTTTTAAAAAGAGATTGCAAGGCCCATAGTAAACTCTGTGTCTGATTCTTTAGAAGAAAACTGTGCATGGATGGGTAAAAAAATAACTGCTACTTTTAAAAAGTGATTGCAAGGCCCATAGTAAACTCTGTGTCTGATTCTTTCATCAGCTTAAGTAGGTATATATGCATGTAATTGTTCCCTTAACACAAGACAACTCAGGACCTAGGAATCTCATTTGCTCCACAGAACAAGGGTCTGTTACAGGGCAAGATTTTATCCTGCTTGTGAAACACCAGAGAACTCCAGTCATCGCTTTTTCTACATATGTAAAGGACTATTCATGCAGTTTTACAGAAAACTGCAGCTGCCTGTCGAGGCACTGATAAGGCAAGGCCTTGTGATGTCTCAAAGCATTTCGTTTGCAGACTCCTAGTCCCATTCCTTGCTGATAAGAAGCGAAGAACGCACCGAAGGCTTCACTCTCCTCACTAACGAAGCACTTAGTCTTACTCTCACAACAAAGCAGCAAACCTTCGCTGAATAAGGTCGCAGCCTCCAGCTCGAAGGTGCCAACAAGGCCAAAGTTAATCTAATACAGGGTCCGCAGGACCACCAACTCAATTGGTTGAAAGGGTTAATGCTGCCCTTCCCCCTCTTGCACATGCACAGAAAGATGGTTCTCCCCATGCTAATTAAGGAGACACCCCTCTCCGCTTCCTATGCTAATTGGGGAGACACCTCCATGGCTTCCTATGCTAACTGAAGAAAGTTAGGTGGAGACCTGAGAACTTTTGTCTATAAAAGGTGAATAAACAAAGAGAAGGAGCTTGTGCCCACCACCTGAGGACTCCTGAGATGCTGACAGAGTGATCGAGCAACCACCCCCCCAAGATGTTGACACTCATCTTCCAGGATCCAAAGAGTGCAAATCCATTTAGTAAGCATTGGAGAAGGACCAGTTGTCTACGTGCATCCGAGTAAGATAGATTTTGGCAGGATCCAAGTTCTACAAGATGCTTCCCAAACTCTGTACCTCTCCAATCAGACCCGTGCACCCTTCTGGGCAGAGATGATAAGTATCTGAGGGGCTGTTTACCAACAAAAATGACTGGTCCATAGCAACCTGTGACTTTATTTTTATGTACAGTATTTCCAGATTGCTATTTGAGAGAGAAAGCAAGATTTTCCATCCCAGTGCAGCAAGAGAAGCCTGGATCCCAGTGCTGCTTCAGCTGGAGCACCCCTTGGTGAAAGAGAGTTTGCGTAGATGTTGTTGTCAAGAGTCGTCTTTAACAAGTGATTTGGTTTTCTTATAATTCTGTTACATTTCACATCTTACACCCTACATTCCCCTTGTCCCCTAAGAAGTTATATGCATTAAAGTCATAAGCCAGTATTCAATTCTTTGGTATCCTCTCACCTTAATTTGCCCCAGGGGAATACACAGAACCTCCACGAACCTCACTCACCCCACCCAGGGTGGTTTTATGAGCTGGATTGCAACAACATGTACCTTGAACTTGAAATAAAGTAAATGTGCGTGAGTGTGGTTATATCATGCATCTGTGAGCAAAGTTATATTATTTCCATTGCACAAACAGGGAATGGGGCACATACAGGGGCCATAATCCCAAACCTATGCAAAAAGTTTTGCAAATCTGTGTCTAACACGCAGGGCAGTGGCATAGAGTTCCCAGTGCCCCGATCCACAGAGTGCTGGCACATGACCTGGCAGCAGTGTTTATCATCATCATATCTTACTACAACACATCCTACAACAACAACATCATGTAAAAGGAGGTACAGATTTTGCAGTTAAAATACCATTTTCTACAAGATACATCCACATAAATACAGACAAAAAGAGAATAAGGAGAAAGACTTTATACACAGAATGAAAAACGTTCATAACTGAGGGGATAACAGATGAACAGATGGAGAAAATAAGCATGGTATGGAAGGAGTCCTATTTGTGTTTGCTGCTTATTATATGAGGTCTTTCTATAAATTTTCACACAGTGAAAATATGAAATGATATGAAATATCAAAATTACTGCTTCCTGTACAGTCTGAACTCACCTTCCCATTATGCACTTAGGTACAGCTCAACTAAATGATACCCTGTTATTTTTAAAGTAAGACCACGACCACCTTGGAGAAAAAAAAAAAAAAAAAAAAAAGAAAAAAAAAAAAAAGCAAAACAGAGATGTACTTCAAAAAAGGCAAATGTAGGGTCCCCGCTTAATTTGCTTCAAAAACTGGAGAAAAAAAAAAAACAGGGAGCTGCAAGAGATCATGGGCTGGTGAATCCAACAGCTGTATGCAACCCTGGAAAAGCCCCGAGCAACTTCAAATCACCTCTACTTTGGCCAAGGAGTGCCTAAGGGCACTGGGCACTTGAACCAAATTTCTCCCAGGAAGTCAACTACTGGACATGGGATTTGAGATCCCTGAGGTTTGATGCCCAGAAAGACCAAGTACACAGACACCACAGTTAACTGAAGTGCGGTTTGAGTGAAATGAATTCTATAAATCCTGCTTTCAGCTCTTAACCCAGCTACCCTCTCGTTGTCCCAGCCATGCATCTCATCTCCATCCTTTCACCACCATAATTTTATGAGCGATGTCTCCTCCCTACCCTGCCATGTCTCCCCATTACAATCCTGAGTCTTAGCCCCTCTAAACACATCCCAGCCTTTGTCTCACAGGTGCAAATCCCCACCCTTTCTTCATTACTATGTTTTAATGTAGAACAAGAGACAGTGAAACCAAGTTTCACTACACTGCCTTCTAGAGCATCTCCCTGGGAAGAGCCACGCAGGGAGGACCCTGTTCACCCCAGCATCCCTGAGCTGTAGCACGCTCAGGGCAAACAGAGCACCCCAAAACCCGATGTGCAAGATGCAGTTGCCTAACTATAGTCATCTAGCCCCATCTGAGATATCCTAGACTAGATGGGGCATCTGTCCTGCCTTGTCTCCTCCAGTTGCTGCTTCAGAAGCACACAAGGGTCCCTTGGCCATGCTGATCGGTCTCCTGCAGACATTTGGGGTTTTAAGGTATTAAAAGGCACCAGATGTTCAGGACAACTGGATCCCGACTGGTGAACAGACCCTACAAGCCTCTCCAAGGCTTCAGGATGCCCACAGCCTGTGAGGAAGGCTTGCAGAAGAGCTGTGTACAGGAGATGGGCACATTTTAAAGCTCCAAAGGTCTGAGGAAGGGATGCAGCTGGAGGTCTAACCACACCAAGGGAAGCAGCCCAAAAGGGGCTTCATGGTAGAAGCGTAATGAGGTTTTCACACAGAAAATCAGAGGCAGAGGGTTCGCTCACCCTCTGGCCTTGACCTACACGGTTCGTCTGTGAGGAGACTCTGCGGGTGACATTTTTTGTCAAGGGGCACACTGCGAGACGCTTGCTTATTCTCATTTTTGAGGCTTATTTTTTAATAATAGATTATTTTTTTCAGGTCAGTAGGCAGGAGCGAC
>NW_010130174.1:0-253 GCF_000699245.1 Pterocles gutturalis
TTCGCAGGAGGAAAATAAAGTCCCTGCCTTACCTTAAGGAAAAAAGGAGAAATTTTCTCTAAAGGGGCCTTATGCACAAGTCAGGCCAAGGAGAAGTGCCCAGCGGTCGTAAAGGTTAATTGGAGACACCAAGGGATTCCAGTTTTCAGAGATTTTTATTTTTTGGCTTCCTAAGGCATGGTGCTTATCATGCGAGGCAGGTCGAGCAGGGCAGACCGCTGCCAAAAACAAGTCATGGTGGGAAAACATTGTC
>NW_010130174.1:309-7920 GCF_000699245.1 Pterocles gutturalis
GGGTGGTTTCTAGGTCACCACCTAGTCCAGAAAGTTATTTTAAGACTTTATTTCTTTTTTTTTTTTAATTGACCGTTTAATCCCGAACAAAGGAAACCACAGGAAAAGCCACAGCTCTGTCAGAAAGGGACGGGATTTTGGCAGTGCTCGCAGCGTGCCACCTCCTGTTATTTGTGGGATTAAAGCCATTTAGCCAGGCTGAGAGGAAAAAGTCAGGCCCTCAGCCTGCACCCAAACCCACCCCACTGCCCTCAGCACCTAAAGAGGAGGACATTTTGCAGAGCAAGGGCCACCCTGGTCTCCAGGAGGACGGAGCATCCTGGCCGGAAGCCACTGTGACAGCCACCGCAGTGCCTGGGCAGACCCCAGCACATGGGGCATCACCCAGGCATTGCCAGCTATTAGAAAAAAACCAGTCCTTTCCATCTTTTATAAAGTATAAATGGGCAGATATGGACCAAAACAAGGAGCACGGGGCTGTCCCAGCCAGCAGTGCACGTGCCCGGCTCGGGGGGTGTGAGCAGGAAAAGAAATAGGAAGTGGAGACAAAGAATTTCCGCAACAACCCCCAAAACCGCTTCCTGCATGCGGGGAGTCAGGAAATATTTACAGGAGAGATGCCCAGCCCGGGCTGAGCAGAGCCAGGGCCCCAGACAGCCTCCAGGGAGATAGATTAAAGCACAGGGAACGAGATGGAAACTCACAGCCCACATCCAGGGTAAAAATCCCACCTGATGAGTCAAGAGCACTGGTTCTGGGGCTGACAAACACATAGGCACTAGAGCTTAGAAAACAGATGGACCAAGCTCTCCAGGACCTGTATCTACATCCCACCTCTTGCAGCAACACCCTCCCAACAGCCCTGTGAGGAGTCAGCCACCAACAACGCCAGCCATCCCCTCTGAGCCCATGAGGACCCCCCTGCAGTGCTGCAGCTCTGGGGTCCTCAGCACAGGAAGGACAGGGACCTGTTGGGGTGGGTCCAGAGGATGCCACAAAGATGGTCAGAGGGCTGGAGCACCTCCCCTACGAGGACAGGCTGAGAGAGTTGGGGTTGTTCAGCCTGGAGAAGAGAAGGCTCCAAGGCTGGCGACCTCCTGCTCCAGGCTGCTAAAATAAAGATTTAACTGGAGTTTGTTAAATAAGCATCCTTCTATCAGACTCTATAATTTTTTTTGTTTATTTTTATTTATTATTTATTTATCTAGCTTGCCACTAACCAGGTTTGCTTTACTCGGAGACCTTACAGTGGCCGAATGCATTGAACACCGACAGGATGCTGCGAACACCTCTCCCGTGAGGGCTGGGACCAGCTGCTGTCCTGAAAGACAGCGGGATGTGGTACAAAACTTTGACATTACATTATGCCTTTTTTTTCCCCCCCAATCTTTTTGACAGTAGACGGTTAATGCCTGTAGACGAAAGTGCTTCGTTAGACAGTTCATTTGTTAAGCATGCTTGTACGTGATATTTCTCCTGTCCCCACACATGTGACAAGGGAAGCTGGTGAATCTATTGGTATTATTTAAATCACCCGCATCCCACACCTAAGACTTAAATATCCTGACAGGCAAAGAAGTGTTAATACCTACACCTCCTGGCGTTATTCCAGTGTCTCTACACCAAAATATTAATAAGCCCTAGGGCAATGATGGTTAACATTTTAGCTAGTTAAAAATGTTGCATTTTTTTAAGCATTAATGTGTCAGGAAGATGACAAGATTATATGTATTGTCAGAAAACTAGCTCGTTAAATCTGCCATCATGCAAATACTTGGCCATGCTTTACTGGAACAGCATGAAACCAGGCAGCTGCTCTTGATGGCTATTTGTTGCCTTTTATATGGTCCCCTTTTCCTTCACGCCATGAATGGCGAAGAGGATCAACATGTTTAAGTCCCATTTGTAAGTAAAAAGATGCGGTTGACCCCGGGTGTAGGAATATAGCCCCCCCACATTACCCCTAAGGCACTCAGCCACGCACACAAGTGAGACAAGAAGAGGTGAGCCACGACTGAAAGTCACCCCCAAGGCTTTACCCAATGACCGAAGGATACCTCAAAGTTTCAGCTGGAAGAGTAATCTTTAAGGGTTTGTTTTAAACCCTTATTGTTGCAACATATAGTGCCCTGATACTGGCTTTGCACAGACTTTCAGCAAGCACATTGCACTCTGCTTACACGCGGTGCACCCAAGGAATACAGCTGTTTTTGAAGAAGCGCACGCTGCATCTTTAGTGTTCAATGAAAGGGCTCTGAGGTCCTGGACATGTGAACTTCCAGTCGTGATTTGCTCTGTTACGTAAAGGCAGTTATACCCATGTGGGTGCAGAGCCGGGTCCCAGGAAGGCTGCCCAGGACCGCATGAGACACACCCGAGCCACCCCCATCCGCCTCTCTGATTCTCACATGGCCCCATCGTCGCTGCCCTCCCCTCTGTGCCCAGTGTCCCACCTCCTCCCAAAGCACCCTCACCAGGTCCCTCCATTCGCATCCCGGTGCTCAGGCACCCCTGCCCTAGCCAGCAGCTGCTGCTGGGACGCTGGGATGCAGGCTGCTGGGATGCAGGATGCTGGGATGGAGGATGCTGGGATGCAGTATGCTGGGATGCAGGATGCTGAACTGCCTGGTTTTGCCGAGAGCCATTCAGTACCCAGGAGGAAAAAAAGGGGGGGGGACTGGAAGCCTAGTGAAAAATATGACACCAGTGAAGTGTTGTTACAGCCACAACACCTGGTTATTAAGGAGAGGCAGGGAGAGGGAACATCTTTTATAGGACCAATTTACGGTGTTGGGGAAACAGGCTTATGGGCAGAGGCACCCTCTCGCAGGAGAATGGATGTGCTTCCTCTCGAGTGACATCCATTAAAGGGATGTATTTGGACGGGATGGTGAGGAGCAGCAGCACAAAATCCTAAAATAGACACAACAATGCTTCTTCCTGTCTGGCTCAGCTCCCACAGGAGCTTCTACTGCTCCTCTAGCAACTCACCCAAGGAGAGATGTTTTCCTCCACCACTGTACCCATCTCCATCCCAAAACTGGCCCAGCGTGGTGGGCTCAGGCTGCAGAGCCATTCCTGCCATCCAGCTCAGTGCTCTCCTGTCATTTCTGGAAGCTTTATACAAGCAGCATACCCCTCGCACGGCTTCCACGCTTCTCATTTCCCTTCATCAGCCTTTGCAGTGTGTGTGTAAATTCAAGTGATTCCCATAGCGGGAAATTTCACAGCCCAAGGGTCAGGAACATGCCCAGGGAAAACCCAAATCACAAGGCAGGGAGGGTGGGAAGGGAAGGTGATAGGTGCTAAATTCTGACTTAGGAAATCAGGCAGACAACTCAGTGAGCAAACACAGATGGAAGGAAATTAAAGACCGTTTTCATTTCGTCTCCAAAATCTCGTACTTTTATATGGCTAAATTCTGCTGTGGGAGGGAGGTGGGATGGGGAAGGGGCTGGGGAGGCAGGAGATAAGCAGCACAGCGCAGCCAGAGGTCCCTAAAGGGGACCACAGACCCCTGGGGTGACATCCAGCTTTCCTTTCCCAACCCTGTCTCACCAAACTATACAGTTTATTCCACAGGTTTGTTTTTTTTTAAACTCTGGTTTGATATCTGTGATTCCTGGCCCATCCCTGTTGCTCCTGCAAAAACCTCCTCTCAGGCTGACGGTATTCCACACTTTTGGAAACGAAGCCCTGTGTTCTGTTAAATTAATTTTTTTCCTGCCTGCAGGCACTGTATTACTTCTCTGATTGACTCTGCACTCCAGGCAGCTTTCCTCCCAGGTGAGTCCCCAATTCTTTTTGGTTTATTGCTGAAAGAACAGAAAACTGCCCAAGCTGGCCCCCTGCACACCACACAGCTGACCTCAACGCCTCGCTGAATCCCTTGGTGTCACTGCTCCCAGAACAGATACATGACAGGCAGGAGCAATTTCCAACTACTTTAGGAAAGTAATCGATCAAAGAGGTTTGGGGTTTTTTTCTCTTCCATCTTCCTCAATTTGTAAAATGTTTGTTCTTTTCTGAAATGCAGAGATGAGAGGACAAATTGAAGCTGGGAGAGCCATCGCCTCCTTCAACGGGGTCTAAATTCAGTCCCTGATGCCCAGTGAAGCTGCACGGCCTCATTGACTGGTCCCAGTGGCACTCTTCCACATGGACACAGAGCTAAGGAGAAACCTTTTCATACAGGCAAAACCTTTTAATATGATGGGAAGTTGAAGCATTTACCCAAAAGACCTGCCACCATTGTCACCACAACTGATGCTCTTTAATTTTTCCAGCTGCCGAGTGGGGGAAAACAGCCTGGTGACTGTCACTCCCTTTGCCTGGCACAGCTGGGAGATGGTTTTTGCTACGAGCATCCCATTGTAGTGACCATTGTGCTGCTGAGGAAAGGAAATTTTTCCTTACAAAGCATGTGGATGAAAGCAGTTCTGCTCAGTGATGGATTTATCCTAGAAAAGGGCAACACTCCCCTTCCATCTTCTTACACAAAATACTCAGAATTTACCCGCCTGCCGCACGGATGCTCTGCTCTCCAAATAGCCATCGGTTATAATTTTGACTGCTGTCTTTCTCATACCTACATAGATGTCATTTGTGCAGTTAAAGCAGTTTAAATAGGAACATGAGGAGTTATTTTAACATTTACACATTAATTAGCTTTTGCTTTGTGCCTAGAAATCCCTGTGTACATTAACAACACTTATTAAATCCCTCTGTCAATGGGACATTTCCCCGCTGCTGGTGCCTGCGCGTGAGGGCAAAGGTGTGCGGGTGGATGTGAAAAGGGCCAGGACAGCTCAGCTCACTCTTAGGGCTGCATTTCTACCCCAGAGATGCCGTGTAACCTTGGCGAATAATAACAACAACAGATAATAATAAGCCTATCACACAAGTTATGAAAAATTGAGCTGCTTCTGTAAGAAATAAACATAAAGGAGACTAGCTCAAAGGAGGGTTAAAGCGGTCAGCTCAGCCTGATAACCCCCAGTCTTCCAGCATATTCTTTCAGCATTTCTTCAGTGGATGTAAAGCATCCTTTCAGCCCTTTCCATCTCTGCAGCTGGAGCCAGCTTCACACACGCTCAAATATCCTGGGAGGCAGTATCCCTGTAATCCAGCCAGCAGCTCGGGAACAGCTGGTAACGCCAAATAAACGCACAAGGCTTGCAAGGGCATCACTGGCTGTTAGGGAGGAGAGAAAATCATCCTCTTCTCCTTCCTTGTCTTTTCTGCCTGCCTGAAATGAGGTCTGGATACTGAACATCTGCTTAACGTACCAGTCAAGCAGGGACACGCTCTCCTCCTTGTTTATTGCAGAGCTGCAGTCACAGGAAGCCTGGTTTTGATGTATAGCCTGGAGACACACACGTGGTTCGGGCTTCCCCGTCAGAGCCGTGGTGGGGCAGGAAAAGGAAAGCAGCAGCAAGAAATATGGGGATGCAGGGTACAGCACAGCATCCACGGCATAACCAAAACCATGCAGCAGCATTTGTCCTCCAGTGTCCTCCATTTCCCATGAGAATCAATTAACTGTACTTTTTTTAATGTCATAGTCTTCAACTGTCGCTGGCTGATGGCAGTCACAAAGTGGAGCCAAAAGCCTCAGCCAAAGATGTTGGGTCCTCATCAAAAAAACCCATTTTGGCTGCCTATGTTGGTACCATGCAGCCCCGTTCCCCACAGAGACACAGGAACCGACAGGGGTAACACCGAGGACAGGTCTAACTCCGAAAGAGCATTATGACACTTTAATAAATAAAATATGCTTATTTATCTGCCTCTAAATAAGGTGGGTGTATATCCCGCTGTTTGAATCTGTTCAGCAATGTAATAATATCATTATTAACACCCAGGCTAGCGTTTAACGCAGCAGGGAGTTCAGCGACATCGCTGAAAGCAGATTTCCATCCTCAAGAGCACTCTGCTCTCTGAGCTGCCCAGGAGAGACCTCCCCTACGGTCCTCCCCCGATTCCTGCTCTGCAAACAGCAGAGCATCTGCTCCAGCTTTCACAGGACTTGGAAATAGGAGGAGGGTGTGTTCTGGTGGCTAAACCCCCCCATATCTCCAGGATAAATCTCACAGAGTGGCTGGTGCATGTTGCAAACAGGAAGAGTCCTCCCAGCACTGCTGCAAAGGGGTAAAAGCAGCAACCTCAGTTTTAGGACAGAAAAGGGAAGTCCAGAGTGGTGTAATTTGCTCAAAGCTGTTGATAAAGTCATTCTCAGGGCAGGAGTGGGAGGGAAAGCCTCTATCTGGGTTCACAGGGCAAGTTTGGGTGTCTGCCTCCCTGCCCCTGACTGCACCTCAGGGCAGCTCTTCCCCCATCCTCATCTTCTGCTTGTTTGCACGCCCACCGTGCTTCTGCTCCACCCAGCGGCTTCTTGTACTTGGTCCTGGGTTTGTTTCATACAGAAATGCTTCCAGCAGGCTGCTCCTCACCCCATGAAGCCCTAGTCCCAACTGTGGCATTGTGTAAGTACCGCGGGGTAGAGGCGTGTTTGGTTTTATTTTGGCTGCCTCCATGCCAAAGCTCTATCTCAGCATCTTACCCAGTTTCACGCAGGAGCTAATTCAACCAACAGGAGAAGTGACTACTGCCAGGCTACACCCTGAGGATGGCAATAGCACCGTGGTGCTAAATAAAGGCAGTTCTACACCGTACCAGACGGCTTACTGTGGACCTTGTCTGCTCCCTCTTTACCTTGCTTAAAACAAGCTCCAGAAAAAAACCTCCCTCCCAGCAGAGCCTGCCAAACCTCTTGTCGGGAAGAAGAGCAGCGAGGATGCGATGGTGAGAGAGGTATAAAGAGAAATGAGCGAAGAAACACTGATGTAAAACAGGATTTCGGAGCTCAGGAATTACAAACATCATCTGCGCTGACGACTGAGAACATCATTTTAGCTTGGTGGTGTACTTTTCTGGAAGCCCAGAACTAAAACCCTTTTCCTACCAATTTTTTTTTTGGCTTAACCCATGACACATTATTATATTTTATATGCATGCATATATAATTATAGAAGAATTAGTATATTATTTGTAATATTTTTACAATATGTGGCTTAAATAATACATATTATGTATATAGAATAATTAATTAGTATATAATTTATTATAATACAGCAAATAATGTGTATTATTATTTAAGCATATAAAAAAGCATCTGCCCAACCTCATACTAAAGTCAGAAGGTGAGGGGAATTGAGTACTATGGAGAGAAGGATGCTGCCAGCTCTCGAGGATGTGGCCGGAACCAGCCAAATTGCTGCAGCAGCAGTGGTACCTGCAGAGACAAGCCATCTCTTCCCCGCCACACGAAAGGCCAGGTCCTTGGTGGATGTGGTGGCAGGAAAGAGAGGCGAGGGGGTCTGTGTGTGGGGAAGGACGGACCCACCCCTCCTTTCGGACAGGGCGTGCAGCAGCATTTCTGTCTTACAGCGGGCAGGGAGCAAGAAGGCCATGGATGCAGCGGAGAAGGGCAGGGCGATGGGGCAGGGAAGGGAAGCGCTGGCAGCAGCAGGCAGTGGGACCAGAGCAGCCCCTCACTGGCGTGGCAGGGAGCAGATGTGTTTCTGTGGAGCTGTTATGCCCTGGCTCCAC
>NW_010130174.1:7965-9435 GCF_000699245.1 Pterocles gutturalis
CATGGCAGACAGTGGCTGCTGTGTGGTGTGCTCTGCTAGCAATAGCCACGATGGCTTAAAAATAGATCACTGCACTGTTGTGAACTTGAGTGCTACCCTATTAGTGATTATTTTATTAATTTACTGAATAAACACTAGCGAGGCTAGATACTGTCTGTGGCTTTGGCTTTTTTTTTTTATTTTTTTTCCACAGCATGCAAAACAATTACTTCCATGAAAGCAAATGGTCCATTTAGCTGGAGAATCTATAAGACAGAAATGAGATCAGATTCCTGAACAGATGTGCCCTTCTCTAGAGGGATTCGGTGTCTGCGAGGCTTCAAGCTGACACCAGGCAGAAAATGTCTCTTAACCTCACTACGTCTGAGCCGTGCAGCAGGGCTGGCGGTTATATCAAAGAGTTGGCTCCACAACTTCAAAACAAGGGCAAGCACCCATCAATTCAGAACATTTCATGTACCAGGGAATGGAAGGGAGGAAGGACACACCTTTGTCATGGGGATGGGGCTGGCACCACGAAAAAAATCCTACCCCCAACTGACTAAAAGAAAACGAGTCCCTCTTCCTCAACAACTCGGGCAAAGAAAAATGCTTTTGCTCGTTTTTTGTGCACATAGACCTGACAAGCGGTGCCGGAAGGAGCCAACAACAACTACTGCAGGTCCGCACACTTTCCCTGGGCTGGTGCTACGGGTGTCAGGAAACACCCCAGCTCCCCCCCTAGCCCAGCGCAGCCCCAGGTTGGGTCAGCAGCAGGGCACGGCACCCCGGTACCAGTTCAGCGCCTACTCAGGGCACGGCCCCCCGTTACCAGTTCAGCGACTACTACAAGAGTTATCACTGCTAACCACCACTCTTATCACACCCTGGGGACACGGCAAATCCCTGCTGACACAACCAGCCTCCACCGTGCCAGTTACCTCCTGGAAGACAGTGTGTGCATCCACGGCAGAGCTGGAGTGTTAGACAACACCGCTCACTCATCCTCCCCTCCCAGGGATGGGGGAGAGAATTAAAGGGGTAACGGGAAAAGAGACTTGTGGGTTGAGATAGGAACAATTTAATAACTAAACTACAATAATATTGAAAATAATAATGATGATGATGATAATAATAGTAATATATACAAATGAGGGACACAGTGATGCTGCTCACCACCTGATGACCAAGGCTCAGCCTGTTCCCAGCTAACTATCCTGGAGCAGGGAAAGTGCCAAAACCGCAGTCCCAGAATGGAGATAAGAGCCCAAGTGTCTGAGAGACTGAGAAGACCCAGAGAGACAGGCAACCCAGAGGGAGACAACCCAGAGCATGAGAGAGCACTTCTGGACAGAGCCTCATCTCTGTACTGGGCATGACGTGCATGGGATGGAATAGACCATTGGCCCGTTTGGGTCTCAATCCTAAACCTAAGGTTGAATCCCAGGCTAGTAACTGGGCCTGTGCTCCCTCCCAGCTTCTCCTGCCCTA
>NW_010130174.1:9509-14017 GCF_000699245.1 Pterocles gutturalis
CAAACCCAAAACGCAGCCTCTCACTAGCTACTATGGAGAAGGTTAACTCTGTCCCAGCTGATACCAGGACAGGTAGTATCCCTTAGACTAACACCCTGGATTTCCTCTGTCCCAGCTTTCAGCCCATCCTCCTGGGAGAGCAGCACTGGCACCAGCCTGGCAGCCCCCATGCCCCGTCCCTGCGGTGGAGCTCCCCCCTCTCTGCGCATCTTCCCTGGCCCGTGCCCTCAGCCTCGGCGGGGTGCAGAAGGGAAGAGGCACAAAGAAAAAGCCATCATCCACTCATCCATGGAGACAGGCCCTCTGGGCAAAGCACATCGGCAAGCCAGCACACGGAGGCTTGCATCGCTGCTGCCAACTCCCAACCCGCTCCACGGCTGAGCCGAAGCCTGAGGTCTCAATGCTGTGCACGCCTCAGCCTGGCAGTGCTCCCACGCCCCGAATTAGCAGGCACGGAGACCGTTTGAAGTCACTCCAGCCTTCAGATGTAAGGACACAGAGCTCCTCAGCAGTAACCAGTCCCGGGGATGCGCCCCGCTGGGACGCCCATCCTGCCATCCACAATTCCTGCTCGCGCTCCTCGCCGCCGGTATCCGTGCCCATGTGTTCACCTGGCAGCATTCCCACCCACGGGCTGCCGGACAGGGCTCAGCTGCCAGGCAGTGATGCATTTAGACAGGAGGCCCGAGCAGGACTGTAAATATCATCTCTTCAGCCTTTCTCTTCCTTCAGCACAGGAGAAAGAAGGGAGCATCTCTCACCCGATGACTGCTGCGTCATCTCAGCCTGTCCCCTCCTCAAAGCAGTCCATCCAAAAGGTAAAAGCAGGAGAGATAACTATACTGCTCACCAGCTTCAACGGACACTAAGGAAAACTCAAGAAGTTGAATTTGCAAAATCTCTCACAAATCAAGGTTGGCAGGAGAGGTGGATCAACTATCCTAATTATTAATGAGCAAACAGTGGTGGGGGCAAAACTAAGGGTTAACATTAATCACTGAGGCATAGGGAACTAGCTCACAGTCACTGCAGGACTGCATGCCATAGACGTTTCCCAGTCGGGTTTTATTGGGACACTTCCATGAAACAGCATCTATATAAACGCAGGCATCACGCAACGAGGAGGGGAGGACAGGCTCTTGTCCAGGCAGAGGGACAAGAATGCACAGCCCTGACACCAGCAGGAGACACAAGTGGTTCCAGAGCCATAGGGATGTGCTCTGTGGTTTGGGTTTTTTCTTTTTTTGCCTTAAATCTCTCTGACTTCACAGGAGCTTCTAGGAACATAAAGCCCTCCCGCTGTTTAGGATCTCGCTGTGTGCAACGCGGAGGAGATGAGGATGCTGTTGGCAGAGGACAGTACAGCAGAGAATACGTGCGCACATCTCAAATCGCAAGTGACGTATAAACCTACAAATGCATTATCAAGAGAGATGGACAGAAATCTAGGCTGATTTCCCACTCAAGAGCAACTATGGCCCCGACCTGGAGAGCACATGCCCTACCTGACTTTGACACCAACCCCATCTTTTGTGGGATTTTACCCAAGTGTCCAGATCTTCAGTGTTACTGATACAAAGGGACAGCAAGCATCACCATCAAGGCAAAAGCAGAAAGCCTCTGTCTAGGCATGCGGCAACCAAGAGCATCCCTAAGCCTCAGCATTTTGCAGCCCTTTCCTCACAATTAGACAATACTCATTTTAAATAAATAATTTCTTGGGTATTTCTTTAGTTGTGATCATGTAACAGGTAACATTCCCAGGGATAACAGGCAGGAAGCAACCAAAATGCCCTTCAGAGACTTACAGCTACAATCCATGCTATCCTGCCCCATTTATTCAGAAGTATTCCATCACTGCCAGGCACACACAGGTACCGTCTTTTCTGAGAATTTTCTGTCTCCTACAAGGATCTGATTTATTTTTGTTGTTGTTGTGGTTTTTTGTGCTTGGTGGCTTTTTTTTTTTTTTTAATTACAATCCCCATACATGGTCCAGGAGCAAGGGAAGGGTTGGTATAAGTGAGAGGAAAACAGATATAACAGCTGCCTCTGGAACAACACCCTCTGTCTATGCAGAACATCCCTCTGAAATATTTCACAGCTGCTGTCCAGTGAGAAGTGAGAGAGTCCGCTACAAGGGCAAGAGAAGAAAAAGACATGTCCTTACCTGTGCGTATCCCTCCTTAATCCTATTCCTCCATTTGTAGCCCCTGAAATGTCACCAACTCTTCTCATCCGGAGTACATACTTGGCCATACAGCAGAACTCTTCTGGCCCAACATCATTCTCATCCGGGTAGCACGGGAGGGATGTGCTTTGAGCAATACGTGTCCAACATTATGAGACCAGGCAATAGGGGGGGGTCTGCTCCCCCAACCAGGCAATCACTGCTTGACATATAACCCCGAAACAAGGGCTCATGCTATGCTGAGGCACCCTTCCAAAACATAGGTAAAAAGTAATAAATTCTTATAGTTTGTGGGGGTTTTTTTGAGAGTGATTTCTTGCTTTAATCAACTATGTGACAGTAGCTCTCCCGAACAGGAACCAGTCCCTTTGCGTTCCCTAGAGTTGTTTTTGGTGCACACGCTGTTTTTTACAGCAAGTCTTCAGCCTCTGCTACATGCACTGCTAAGCAGAATATGTTTTAAATTCAAAAAGATAACATGAAATGATTAGGTACCATCTGATTAAATTCAGCAGCTTACATTAAGCAGATCAGCCTATGCAGTCATAATGGTCCCTTTTTAATTCTACTACTGATAGATGCAGTGTTTTTTCACACGCAAAGCTAGTTTTTTTGACATCATATTATCCAGGTCAGAAGATAACAAAGCCTCCTCAGATTAAAAAAAAATAAATACACAAACAGTGGCTTTTTGTTCAGCAAAATACTTGTCCGTTTTGTAGGCAAACCTGCCATAAACAGTCTGCAACATTCACTTAGTACAAAAAAAAATCTAATCACCAAGGATGACTCATTATCCATGGTGAGGGGAATAATAACACAAGTAAAAGCTGGGCAAACAGCTCCCCAACATCAACAGAGTGATCTGGACCAGGGAAAAAAACAAAACAAAACAACAACTTTCCTGACACTAGAATTCATCCTCCAAATCCAAGCCTTGGGAGCAAAGTTATAGGAAAAGTGTTTTTAACTCACTATGAGCACCAAGAAAAGTTGTGGGGGTTTGTTTGCTATAGTAAGAAACAGAATCACAGTGAATAATGCAATCAGCATCTTTGATCTGAACACTGCCTGTACACCATTAAACCTTGAATTTAAAATCAAGCTCCGGAAGATAAACTGAAGTAACCCATCACAGAGTCACAACGAGTCACAAAAGAGGTAAGTGTGGCAGGAAAAGCTGGTATCAGAACAGTAGCACAGGCAGAGGTTATAAATCTGGATTAAGCATATTGTGGAACTGAACCTGCGCTGTGTACTGCTAGGGAAATGGACAGTCCTGCTCCCACCTGCTCTGTCGCTTCAGATCAAGCAGATATGCTGAGCCAAATTATTTGGCTAACTAACCAAAAACTGGTGGCACAGGAAATGCGTGTATGTGACATACCAGTCTCAGTCACATCAAAAAGTGGATTCAAATCACTAAGTGGTCACAATGTGACCCCATGAAAGTCAGAGGGCAAGAACACGCGTTCCGGGACAGCAACCCCAAATCACAAACCACCACCACCACTACCCTAGAAAAAGTGCATCCCGAAAGCCCACCAGTGTAAAAGACTGATAGCAAGCAGTTATTTTAACATAAATAGTTGCACTTACATTCCTTCCTGAACAAGATGGCATTACTACCTTTAAGTAGGTGCTACAGCCTGTCGTAGGGCAGGCGGTAACGAATCTGGTCCCCAGGCAGTGGCATCACCAACAGTGAGTGCTGGATGGGATAAAGGGCTGGATGAACCCAGCTCAGGGATGCACCACTTAAACACAGGTACACTCATATTAGTTACTTTCTATTCAGCAAGCTACTTTTCTAAACAAAATCAAGCTCTATGTCAAGCTCTCAAGAACCTCCAGTTGAATTTGATACAGCCACACAAGAGAGACTGATCTCATCTCTGAACTTATTTCCCAGTACATTAATTTTTGTCTCTGGTAGGCAAGACTGCTTTTTTGGTGGCTAATACAAAGCACTCAACTTGAGAAAAAATAAGATTTTGTATTTACTCTTAAGAAAATAGCCAGTAAATACAGCCCCTAACATACAAATCTAAACCAAAGATCTAAAAAACCTCTTATCACATACACATTATAAAGGACTTCACAAAATAATTCAGAAATGGAGATGTGGATATACATGCAACGACATGCCTTAAGCTGATGTTCAACCTTTGAATATGTTTGTCACTAACAAGTAAGGAGCCACACCACGTCCATCCCTCCACCCAATACAGTTACAGCCCTCCCCAGGAGGATGTCCACATGACCACGACTTGTTTCTAGTACTCAAAAGCTCAGCTGCAACCGGAGCAGAATTGCT
>NW_010130174.1:14071-20406 GCF_000699245.1 Pterocles gutturalis
AAAAAGGTAAACTGTTTCAGGAACTTAAGTTCAGCCCTCTTCTTTTTTTTTTTTTTTCAGATATGAAAGAGGAACCTGAATCCACTTCTTCCACAGAATGAGAATGCTTTAAATCAGTATTACATCTCTCTTGCATGTAAACCGTAACTTCTTTTTGCAGAGAATGCAGCACACGCGACTTAAGCGGATTTCTTTTTCTGTCACTGTTAATCAAGGTTGATGGTATTCCCTTTCCCCAACTTCCACACACCACAAGTTAACACGAATTCACATTTTTAAGTATTACAACTTCTTTGACATATGGCAACTGTAGATACTAAGAATCTTGTGAGACACTAGCTGAGGAAAAACTTGCTTCTCTGAAAAAAAACAAACCCAACCAAACCACAAAGCCTTAAGCTATTTTTAAATCTATTAATATTTCTTTGTCTATAGTTTCCTCAAAAATTATCTCACCCAACAAGCAATCAGGTACAGTTCTGAGAGGACCACCCCTTCTTTTATCAAAAGAACATTTAGGACACCCAAGAGCAATAAAATGTTTTAGTGGATTGCCATCCTGTCGGTCAGCTCACTCCTCCACGGCTCATTTCCCCACCTTTCAGCTCCAGGGGAAGAGCCCAGGCAACAGAAGACAAGCTGCAATACCTATTTGGTAAATGCCTGCAGACTTTGGGCTACAGGCTGGTTTTCTTCTTAGCTGATGCTCCTCCTTGTTCCTCCACAGCTCCCCAAAAACTGCTTTTGTAGGAATGCTACTATACAAGGAAAAAAAGTTGATTAAACAGGAATGGTCTTGTTCCTCCTCCTCCTCAGCAGCTTTTGTGTTAACGCCAACCCCCACCTTCTTGTTTTGCTCCTTCCATATTGCAGAGCCTGTCTTTGAAAGAATCCCAGGTGCAAGTGAACTGCCAACTCTGGATGAGTTATGCCAACAATACTTAAGACTGATAGCTTCCACAATATATAACCTCAAATAACTAAACCCTCAGCATAAAAAAAACCCCACAATGTCATCTTTTGTACTCCTCTTCCTCCATTAACATGAAACTGCATCAACTAGAAGATCTAGCCACAATTGGACTGACACCTGACCATTCTGGCAATTTTAAAAAAGCAGTTCTGAATGAGAGATGATTATTTAATTGTTCTTATGTTCATGCTGCTGCACAGTAAAGGCAAAAAGACAGTGTGCTCAGAGCAGGGGGTGAGAAAGCTAGAGATTAAGTAACTTGTTCAGCAAAACAGGGGAAAGCCCAAAGAATGAAAATCCATCAAATGTGAAAAAAACAAATGAGGAGCAGGTGGTACCCTGAGATTCCTTAATAATAAAACTGAGACAACACTTGGTATCAATGTAGACATAGACAGCTGATCACTAACAGGATTCACATGGCAACTCTAGGACACAACTGTCATAACCAACACCCTCCAAGAGGCAAAGATTATCCCTAAGCTGCAGGTGAAGCACCGCACACTCAAATGTTGTCACCTGCACAGATTCCTGGTCCCCTCGTCTTCCATGACGAATTCTTCTGCCTTGAACAGTTTAACTGCATTGCCAGTTAAACTGGGATATTCCTCACCCCAATTCTTGCTTTTAAGAGAAAGAACTTGGTTATTTCATTTGAGTACCAAAATCTCTAAATTTGGGGTTCTAAATTTTCTTTCTTAGGTATATTAAGTTCTTTATCAATAGTTCCATTCCAGGTCATTAAAATCAGCCTAATTACCTTTTTGTGTAGGTGGCTGCAGCATTGTGAACTGAAGCATGAAACAGAATTCTGAAGTACAGGTGAAAACAAGTAGCTAATTATATTGCAATGCATGTATAGAAAGTTTAACACAGTTATCAAGTAGCCAGATGTGACATCTCAAATCAGCTGTCTCAGTTGCTCACCTTTTATATTTCTGTTGTTCTGGTTGCTCCAAGACAAGTCTTCCTTAATTTTCAGTTGATAGCTATGAACTGCTTGGCATCAGAAGGATGTGATCACATTTTGTGTAGCATTAGTTCTCTCTGTGACAAGCTACTCCATTTAAATACACTTTACTCTGCACAACCTTAGCAGACAGCATTCATTACCAGAGCAGAGTAAATTATGAATAATGTGAATTACTCTGTAATTTTTGTCTCTCTCTTCAAGATACCAAAGCAGGTAATACATCTCTATTAATCCTCTTTGGAAGTCTTCAGACAAATTCACTTGTGTGTTTAGAGCTCACTCAGTACCTCTGTAAAGTTAGAAGCAAATAAGCTCCATAGGGGTCTTATAGCATAGAGGTGAAATCTGTTCACTGCCTACACATTTTCTTCTCTGCAACTCATTTCATTATCTGCAAGAGCTATCGAGAAGTCCACCACATAACTCATTCCCAGACTGGTGCATCAGAATCCTTATCCAAGTTTCAGGTGAAAAATTGAGGTTTTTACAGAACATAATTGGTGAAAAATTGAGGTTTTTACAGAACATAATTTCAGCAGTGAAATTTCTTCACAGGAACTTTCATCAGCAAATGGGTGGGGAGTATTAAAAAAAAAAATTTCAAATGTGTGCTCCTGTCTAAGTACTGCTTCTGGGAAGCACTGTGACTAACAAAAGTGGTACAAATGTGTCTTTTTGATTGGAGTGTGCAAACCGAAACTAACGACACTGGACTAAGCTCTCAAACATGACAAAGGGTGTGACTGAAACAGAAAGGTAGTCAACCAAAAAGTGAACACCTACAAACCAAGAAACCAGATAACAGAGTGCAAAAGGGTTCAAAAAAAAAGACGAAACAAAAAACCAAACCCAAACCACCACACCCCACCACTTATATCATACTAACAAACCATTAAAATCAGAAATGCTTCCAAATTTATCATTAAGTCAAGTAAGAAAGGAACCTAAACAGCAGCAAAACTGCTTTTTCTTGACGCTATAGCTTAGAGACCTCGGTCCAGCTCCAGACGCTACCCAGTAATAAACACTCACCAAACTTCCTTTTACATGGAGCGGACAGAAATTCTAGGCTCTTAAAAAACCCCACACATACTACCTTGGTTCAAGCAGTGTATTCCCAGTGTTTGTTTCCTAGATCTCTTGTAAGCATTTAGGCCACATATTTAAGAGAAAAAGAGATGGGAAGGCTGAATACTTTTTAATCAAATATAACCCACATGCAATATTTAAAAATCAAGACTAAAAGCAGGCATCGTTTAATGTATTTTAATAGCAAACTTACAGGAACAGCACAGAAGACAGACAACATTAAAAACATGTACTTGCATGTAGGACAACTCAGTTAGAAAAGTATAGTGAATGGATGGAATCTACTGTATGATAAAAATACTACAAACACCATTTAGTTGCCATTGATAAGAAATTTACTTGTTTAAAAAAATCCAAATGCTGGCATTGTCCAGAAAAATTTGACAGGTTTATTTATATTTTTTTTTTATAAAGCTGAATTGTTGAAACTTGTTCACTGAAACATTTTTTTGACCGCATTGATGTTTTATGCCCCCTTGTTTATATTAAAAATCCACACACAAATGAAAATGGAAAAAAACTTGCCAATATCCAATTCTGTCCCCTATTTTTCCATTTGCAACCATATACTTAGGTACCTTTTAACCCCATGGAAAAAATATCTAACGTTCATTACTACCAATAACAGGAAGAAGATTTTGCTTCAAGAATGACAAACCCATCTTAGTGAAGTTTAGGCACGCTCTCCACGTATGCGGCGTGCTAGCTGGATATCTTTTGGCATGATTGTGACACGTTTGGCATGGATAGCACACAGGTTGGTATCTTCAAACAGGCCAACCAAGTAGGCTTCACTTGCCTCCTAGTGTAGGAAGAAAAGAGTTAAGAACACTTTCATTCTGTGAGCACTAGAAAAAAATAATAATTCAAAGTACTTGGTAACACAGCATTAAGTTTAGGCTTCTATCTTTATCACAAACATCTAAAGTTTTAGATTCTCAAAAAATAAAAGCCTCCATTTTCTTACAAACCACCCAATAATGTTCTACATCAGAGTTGTGTACTACTGCCATTCGGTGAATACATCCTCCAGAACACAACCGAACCAATATTCCAACTGGACTCTCATGAGATAAGGGGTTATCTTATCAGAAGGTCAGTTTGCCCAGGAACTTCTCTTTTTAAAGGCTGGATTACACTATTTGAGTGACTTGTCTGCTGCCCCTTCCAGCACAAAGAACTGAGTATCTAGTGAAATTGGCAGATGCCAGGGCACAGAAGAGCAGGTGTCCCTTCACAGCACACAGCTCCTTGCCATACTGAAGTGGGATAATTCAAAAGTCAAAAATTAGCACCAAAAAAAATGTACCAAAAATCATTAGACATAAGACAACACCTTTGACTCAGGAACCCCTTGAATCACCAAAACAGGGACAGCAGTCTGAGAATTACCACCAGACACGTGTCCTATCCCTATACTTTCTTCTGGCCTAAGCACCCCCTGCCTATTTGGGGCACACAGCAGAGCCCCCCACAATCGCAGAAAGTTCTCCCCTCACATCCGTGAGAACCACGGGGTCAGCAGTCAGAAGGGCAAAGGACAAGCCCCATCCTGGGAAAACCACAGCCCTGACCACAGCGTTTTCCATGTTACTGAACAACTGCAGACAGGGCGCTGGATTAGACAGACGCTCCGTTGGACCTAATTGTTCTTCTGGCTCATGTTAAGTTATCTGCTATTAAGCCCAACACAGCAATGGTATCGGTTTGCACATTTTTAGCTTGATACAGAATTCTAACAATCTCCTAGGAAGTATCCTGGAGTGTGATCTGATCTAGGTGTTCCTGCTCCGGCAGGGGGATTGGACTAGATGATCTTTCGAGGTCCCTTCCAATCTCTAACATTCTGTGATTCTGTGATTGTGTGAGCATCAGAGCAGCACAGGGGTTTTGGCCAGAGCACACTGCTGGGGTAAGGCGGCAGGAATGATGGGGCTCACCTACAGAACCAGTCCAGCTTTCCAGAATACAAGAGAGAACAGCTTGTGTGAACCCTTTTGTTACCAGGAACCGCAAAAATCAACTTACTAGGTTCAAAGTTCCTGTTTAAAAACATAGAGTATCTACTACGAAGAAAAAAAACATTTACTGCAGCAGGTGAGGACTGCAGTATTAGCCATTTTGTACGCAGTAGGATATGGCTACCACAAGTACCCCAACACAGTTTTGCTAAATCACTACATGAAAAGTTGAGACACCTCACCAAGTAAGCCACGCTGGCACCAACAACATGGTACTAAAGGGGCTAAAAGGTTTGTTGTTTTTTTTTTTTTTTCCAAATATGCAAGCAGGAAGCACACGAACAAGCTCTATACCAACAACTCCTTAATGCAAAACCAGCCTTCTGAGAACGTATTAACTACTGACTCAATTTTAGCAAGCAGCTCCTGACAAAAAGACACACAAGTAAACCTCAGGATTTAAGAGCTGCCATGTTCACTCACAGCAGTGAAGACAAAAACCAAAAGCAGCAACTTTGCAAACACACGCAGCCACCTTTTGAAGCTAAGCACGTTTACAGCATCTCACGTTTTGGCCTTTATCAAGTGGAAGCCATTAACCAAAAAAAAAGACAACTTTGCCTGGATATCAGGTATTCTACAACTACAGATAGGTTCTGGAATGATCTTTCAACAGTTAAAAGAACAGTAAAGACTTATCTTTAATCAGGAGTGTACTTCTATCATGAGAGTGAAATGTTCCTGTGACAAGGACACAGTCTTGGAGGGGACCTAACTTACATGCAGGAATTTGGGCCAGAAGGAGCAATCAATATTTCACCCTCCATATACTCTAAATAAGTTATTTAATGTATTATAAACCTCAGTCAGCATCAACCTAACCAGACAAAAGCACTTACTTCCCTAACCATGTTCAGAAGCAGCTTATTGAGCTGTTTTTCTTTTAAGAGCATTCGGGGGTGCCAAGACCCCCATTTGGACACACCAGAACAAGCCTTACACCACACCTGCCTCAGACTGCGTGGCTTTCAAAAGCAAAACCTCCAGCAAAGTTTGAGGACAGAGGAAATAGATTTATGTTGAGTGGCTTAATAAGATGCACTGTTCTGCCAAGTGCAAATTCTTGAGGAATGGTGGGCTATTTAAAAAAATAAATAAAAAATAAACCAAAAGAGCAAATTTATAGCCTTTGTAAGGAGCTACAGACCCATCCCTGCGTTATTTTAGCCTGTGGTACCTGTAGGGCATCACCAGGTCCCTCTGGGCAAGGGAAGGCTGCGGGGTACATCCCCCCACCCATGTCAGCCCCCCATGCCCCGGCCCGGAGTGGCCACACCCC
>NW_010130174.1:20533-21426 GCF_000699245.1 Pterocles gutturalis
CCCCCAGCCCGCCGGCCGTCCACCGTAGTGCTCACCTGCAAAGCCCCAATGGCAGCGCTCTGGAAGCGCAGGTCTGTTTTGAAATCCTGAGCAATTTCACGCACCAGGCGCTGGAAGGGAAGTTTGCGGATCAAAAGTTCGGTAGACTTTTGGTAGCGCCTGATTTCACGGAGAGCCACGGTACCTGGCCTTTTAAAATTGATTAATAATTAAAAAAAAAAAAAAATTAGTACTTAAAGCATATTCTACATCACCTTAGAAATACGGGTTCATCATCTAAGCTAGGTGGTGCACACATTCTGTTTTCACCAGACGAGTCCCAGCGTTCACAGCACACAACCAGGTTCCCTGGCAAAGGGTCACCATTTTCTCACCATCCATCTGCCCAAACTTCCGCCAGCCTCAACGGGGATCCCTCAGGCACACACACGAGGCCCTGGCTTTGTTATGGAAGAGGGGGGACAGCCCACAGTAGCTCACCAACGCTAACACATCTCCGTGTGGACGGGGCAAACCGCAGCGCTGCTGTGAGCTGGCACACCCCAGTCCTTAGCCTGACTGCAGGCACAATGCTCAGGGGAATCCCGTTCTCCCTCCCTACGTCACTGCCAGGGGTCACAGAATTAACAGAATTTATATTTTGTGTTATATTGGCAGTGCCAATTATCTAGTTAGTTTTGGTGTCAGAATGGCAAATTCAGACTAACACCACACTTTTGCAGACACACAGCCCACCCCTCAAATGAACACCGTGTTTATTTCTGTGCTAACTTTGTATTTTTCACCTCCAGCTTTTTTACCTTCCTTCTGGACTATTAATTCCACCTCACACCTACAGCAACAGACTTTTAGACGAAGTTTGCTATTTCAAACCCGCTTCTCCGCCCATCCCA
>NW_010130175.1:0-5671 GCF_000699245.1 Pterocles gutturalis
CTAACATTCTGTGATTCTGTGATTTTCTGAAATGGTCAGCATTAAGAGTGGAAAACTATCCATTTTGGAGAAGAGATTTGCTGAGTTGTACAGGTCATTGGACTGATGACACTGAACAGCACCAGCTGGCCTTTCTGTTAGTGTCTCAAGGAAACTTTCAGGCCTTATGAGAGCTGGCTATTTCCCTTTACACTTAGAAGGTCATCTTGTGTTAAACTGTGGACTTACAGCCTGGTAAGCAAAAAACCCAGACAGACTCCAAGGGGAGGCATACTTATTTCTTTGGTCTGCTGTGCTGAGCTGCTGAAAACCTGTGGCATGCTTGCATAGGCAACACTTTAACAGAAGAACCGAGAAGTGTGGGAGTCCAGGTTCCCCTTTAATCCATGGTTTGAAGTAATTTTCTGAAAAATATTTTTGGTTTAAATCCAGAAAAGCAGAAGAGAAGTTTGAATCTTGGCATCCCACATACTTGATGAAAAATGCTGTACACAGATATATAGAACAAGAGTATTAGGAGGACAGGATATATTCCAATTCCTCCGCCTTCTTACAAAAATAATGTTATTTGCTTGATATGGACACACAACAGAGTTCTTGGGTGTGAGTCCTTAGAAGAAATATATCCCTCCTGGCCTTTAAGACTTTAAATACTGTCTTTAGGACTATACCATGCTTATTACAAGTAAGCATCCACTGCTTGTTAAGCATGTCTCTTGAAAAACTTGTTCTCACCAAACTTTGTCTGTTGTTTCTGCACTTGTCTTGAACACATCTCTTTAAATTTGTATAAATTTTGTTTAAGTGCACTTGGGGGGCTAGTAAAGTTAGGCAATTATTAATAAACTTTATTCATTAGAGGAAGGTTCGGAATTACAAAAAAATGAAAAGAAGAAAAACATAAGTGGAAGACATCTCATTTCACAGTCAGTGGTCTATTAAACTTTGCAATGCAAGCAGAAGTGTTCCCAAAATAATCTCTGCTCATGTCATTGCACAGTGTGTCTCCTGTACACACCAGCTTTAGATTGCTTTCATATTTGCCCAACTATTCTTCCAATTTCTCTTCAGTTATACCTGAATTATTTAAGGCTTCATTTTTTTTTTCTTTTAAACATCAGGAACTCAGAAATGTGTTGGCAGTGTGACCCTGACCATTAACATATAAATAATGTAAGCTGCTCTATACTTTGAGAGAGTTGATTGGCTCTGTGAGGATATTTGGACAAATGTGTTTGCTATTTAATCCTCATCCATAAAATAACTAATCATGCTAGAAACAGCCTATGGAAGATGAACTAATAAATCTTTGCAAGAACTATAGATGGCTACAATATTTGTTTTGAAGAAGTAGTGAATAAAGCATATGTATTAGTGAGCAAAATATTGACTGATAAACCTGTCATTATATAGGGGCTGAAAAAGTATGTCTCAGAGACTTATTGATGCAGAGATGATAGTAAATTTTATTATAGTAACAAGTCATAGTATGACAGATACAAAGGTATTAGGTGATAAATCATGAGATAGGAGGGTTCAGGTAGCAACTCTGAGAAAATAGTCCATTTATAGAATAACATTTACATTTAAGTTATGTCTTAAATAGAAATGTATCTGAAGCTGAATACTTATGTCTGAAAGGTGTTCCCATTCTAAATGAGTAGGGCAAAGAATATCAGGGTCTTAAGCCACAGCATGTTTCAGTGACCTGATTGTGATGAAAGAGTAAGACACTTCTTGTGTGACATTTCTACTTAGGGAAAATGGATTTTATGTTCCAGTTCCTTAAATTAATTATTCAAAATGCTGAAACAACTAAGATTGGTTTATCTGTTCATTGACTTAGAAGGGGCATGACCTAGAACGTGTAAAGCCAGGCCATTTGGGCTCCATTTGCAGATCTCCAGCGATCTGATTTGTGATCTTGGCTTGCCTTGTCTTCCTTCCTTCTTTTACCCTCTTTCTGCCTTATTTAGGGGTTACCTTTTAGGGCAAATGCTATCTTCTGTTCTCATCGAGAGTTTCTTTCTGCGCTGTTCTTTAAAGGCAACTAAATTTACCATCCAGGTGAAACACTTCTGTACATTAAAATCCTCCAAAGCCCATTTCAGGTTTGATTAGTAGACGCATTCACACATATCCTTTGGGTTAGTACATTGTCAGGTCTTCCAGGGTAGGCATATTGTCTATCTCTGGATTATATGTGAGAAAAAGACTTGTGTGGGCTCACACAGAAGATAAAGAAATTTAGAACTAAATTAGAAAAAAAATGGATTTGGTAACTTTGGAAGTCACTATTACAAAATTATGCACACCTAACTGTGTGGGATCTTGCAGTACCAATGTATTAAAAATAGTGAATAATAGTATTGAAGAAGTCTTATCTTGCAGGTATTCTCTCAAGTGATGCTTGCATTTAAACCAGATGTAATTGTGTTGATTCCTCTGTCAAACAAGACAGAGAAGTTGCTTAGAAGTAGTAGTTGGGAGCAAGATCTCATTAGTTTCTAGCTGGTAGTGAAGTTTGGCAGCCCTTTATTACAAATTTTTTGAGAAACTCATGCTCATTTCTTTCTAGGATTACTGAAACAGCATCTGGTAGCTTGCTCAGATAGTTCATGACTTGTATGCTTGTTAACAAAAGAGAAGGGTGAGGAGACCACCTTGTGCTCCTCAGTCTCTGCTGTGAGATTCACTTTTCCTCGGTGTATGCTTCCATATCACTAGAGACCCTCTCTGTCAGTTATGACAACACCTTAGGTCAGACTCACATTTATTGTATGAATAGGAAATAGAAATTGAAGAGGAAATTATGTAAATCATTATACGCGCTTGTTCTCTTGGACCTGATCTTGGTCTGAGGAACTGAGACCCCCCTCAAACATGCTGAACAGTATGCAGGCAGTATTTATATCTCATGTATTAATGGAGCAGGAAGGCGTCATGCTTCTTGCAAGCAATAACACACACTTTTGTTCCCTTGCCAGCACAGAAGTGTCTAGTGCCATCTGAGACGCTCTAGGACATCCAGATGTAGCTGGCAGACATAATGTAGGACCTGTAGGTCAGCTGTGGACTTCAGAAGTTGATGGGGGGTGGCTGGCTATGGTATCTTGGAGCATCTCAGATGACACTCTGTGCCGATGTATCACAGAGTTTCTGAGGTTTATGAAATTCAAGGCAAGGCCTGTGGTTGACAAATGTAATATCAAATAAGTATCAAAAAGCATTGTAATCCTACAAAGAATGTATCTTGTGCTTGTAGGAATGCTTTAAATAAATAAGTTAGCATTCTCTACGGAAGAGGATTTGAGTACATTTACTTAGTCATGCAACTTTACTTTGTCTATACTAATTGAGAAATAAAGATAGCAGGTATCAAGAATCTGAATCTGTGATGTTGGACCCTAACATGGGTTTCTGCTATTCAGATAAAGTGTCTCATATTGAATTTTACATTTATCTTGTGTCCCCAGTCACAGATTTCTTTAACAGAAAATGTTGTTAATTATAGCAACATCTATCCCAATCTGCATGATTTTCTTTCCAAGCCAATTGATATTTTAATTTTGATTTAGGTATCAGATACTTCTAAGTGTTCTAGATGAATTTATCAAGATAATAAACTGCACATGTTTTCACTCTGTAGTTTTCTGTGTTTGGAATTTGCAAACAGGCATAGCTTTCCCATCAGAATAAATTAGTCTTTAGTCTTTGATTCTTAAACAGTTCTCTTTTTTAAATGTAGAATTCTTATTTTCTCTAATTCTCATTATAGTCCCATCAAATTACATTTATTAAAAGTACTGTGGCAAGTCTCTAAAACATTGAAGATTTCCAATTGGTAATAAAGCATGAGGATTTAAGAACTAGTGACCTGATTTACTTGCAGGAAGAAAACTGACTTCATGGTGGTACTGGCATTTAATCAGAGGAATACGCTGAGAGTGAGCTGGTTTGCTGTATGTATTTAAAACCACAGTAAAACCTTGAGCAGTCACTAAATAGTTTTTAGTATTCCTCTCAGAACTTTAACTAACCTTGAAACTCACTTAGCATCTCTAAAAAGAACTGTTCTACATCTTCATTTATACCTACAGAAGTAACGGCAGTTTTTTTTATTTTATTACTTGATGGCTAGCAAAGTCTGTTTTTCACTGCAATTGCTTTTTAATAATGTACAAAAAAGTTACAATTATTTTGGACCTGTTTTCATGCTTCTTAAATATCAACTGCCACTAAAAATTCTAATGTATTTTTCTTTTTTTGGAGGTGAAAATGTAGAGAGCAGCATTAGTTTATATTTGACAACTAATGGGCAAAATTATTGAAGACTGCATTTTTTTCATACTGTTACACTCATTATCATTACTTCCTTCAGACTACTTATAGAAAAAAAGACTGACATTGGCAGATGTATTTGTGAAATAAGAAACAATTTGTATGGTTCACAAAATTAGAATTTGTTTCAATTTCCAAAAAAATATCAATTCCTAAAACTACCAAGATTTTTTTTTTTTTGCTTTTGTATTATGGTATTGGGAACATAACTAGATAAGTTTTGTAGAAGGAAAAAATTCTTATAAATAAGATTGAGTGAATATAGTGTTTCATTTATTTGAATAAATTAATCACCTCTTCCGAGATGTATATTTAACTAGCATTTCATACATGGAAGTTGGAGTTTTCACAAGAGAAGAAATAAATTTTCACAATACATTTTTGTTAGGATTGCAGCATATTAAGATTGAGCTGTAGCTGGATAGCACTAATTTAGTACTCAAAATATCAGACAATTATTTTTATTGTTGTTATAGCAAACGCTATATGTGTCGCCTCACAAATTTCAGCAAAGATTGATGTTTAAATGAATTTCAAATGTATGCAACAAGGGCACGTGGAACTAAGATGCTAAAAACAACCACAACAGGTAAACTACTGAAAGACATATTTTACCTTTGTTAATGCTGTGGAAAGGTTGTTATGAAAAGGTATTATGACATCTTAAAGAGTAGTAGTATCATAGAATCATAGAATGGCCTGGGTTGAAAAGGACCATAGTGATCATCTAGTTTCAACCCCGCTGCCATATGCAGGGCCGCTAAACCAGGCTGCTCAGAGCCACATCCAGCCCGGCCTTGAATGCCTCCAGGGATGGGGCATCCATGACATCCCTGGGCAATCTGTTCCAGTGTGTCACCACCCTTTGGGTGAAAAAGTTTCTCCTAATCTCTAACCTAAACCTCCCCTGTCTTAGTTTAAAACCATTCCCCCTTGTCCTATCACTATCCACCCTCGTAAACAGGCGCTCCCCCTCCTGTTTATAGGTTCACTTCAAGTACTGGAAGGCTGCAATGAGGTCTCCCTGGAGCCTTCTCTTCTCCAAGCTAAACAAGCCCAGTTCCCTCAACCTTTCCTCATAGGAGAGGTGCTCCAGCCCTCTGATCCCCTCTGATCATCTTAGTGGCCCTCCTCTGCACCCGCTCCAAGAGCTCCACGTCCTTCCTGTGCTGGGAGCCCCAGGCCTGGACACAGTACTCCAGATGGGGCCTCACAAGAGCTGAGTAGAGGGGCACAATCACCTCCCTCTCCCTGCTGGACACGCCTTTTTTAATGCATCCCAAAACACAGTCGGATTTGTGGGCTGCAAGCACGCACTGCCAGCTCATAT
>NW_010130176.1:0-2356 GCF_000699245.1 Pterocles gutturalis
AACCCCATCCCAGCTGGACCCAGGACAAGATTTTTTTCAATTAATGTTGTTGTAAAAGAAGAGAACCAAGTAAACAATTTTCCAAGTGAAGCAGATACAAATATTTTTCATGTATAATAGGTAACAATTCAAGCCAAAATAGCACCTTCCCTATTTTCAATGGAGAAGAAAATGTTTTATTCCAACATTTATGTCACTACCAAAAATGTTGTGGTTCAGAGAGAAATACTGTACAGTTTTCATTCATGTCAACAGCTTAAACTAAATATTTTAGAAAACCATGCTGCTATTTACATTTAAGCAAATTCCTCTTTGATTAAACCCATAATGAGATGGGTTAGTGAGATGCCCATAATATACAAAGAAGGAAAAGATTAAATGGAAGTTAAAAACCAAATCAAAATTAACATACTTACTTGGAACAAATCAGCCACTAAGGTTGTACTATCCTCTTCATCTGTGACATCTGTATCACTGTTCTCCAGACTTTGCAAAACATAGCTATTAAAACCAACTGTCTTCTGCGTCTCTAGACATCTGTAGATCATGTTGTCAGACTGAGTAGCTCATGGATCCATGAAAAGTAGTCACAACTCCCAAGTGACTTTTTCCTGGGATGAAAATGTACATGGTAAAGGTTTCCATGGGTAAACAAATACAAGCACTGGTTTTGAATAGGAATGAAAACACAAATTACACATGGAAGCTGTAGACATTCCACTTGAATAAATAGTGCTTTGGACCATTTACTATCCAACACCCCAATATTAGTATAGCTAGTTATCTACATGTAATGGGATAGAACATCAGGATTGCATAAGTGAAGCAAAGAGAAAAGATTGCAATGCTCTCTTTAAAAAGGGTTTCCATGGAAAATGCAAGAAACAATTTCCTCATAAAGTGACGTGCTGGAAAGAAGCTGGAAAAACTATACATTAATAGAATATATTATAAAGTACCAGCATCCCTGTAGCTTTAAAGATAAAAAGGTTCAGAAATTGAGAACTCATGTTTTGATAAAACCTGTAGAATTTAGGAGGTGATGGATGTTACCAAAGCAATAAAGATTTTTGCATATATCTAAATCATGGTCATGATCTTGCAGTCAGAAACAACAACTGTGTAAGAGCTGTACATGGAGGAGGCAAAGCAAAGCCGTTAGTAGTACAATTCCAGATTTTTGAGAAAAAAAAATCATTTGTTGTGCTAATTCAGCACGTACTTTTTTCATTACAAGTAGCATATTCTACTTCACTAGTAACTTTGCTGACTTCATGATATGAATTATTATTCCCTATGAGTGTACCAGCCTGTAACTCCTTGAAAGATTTATAATAAGAACACTTTCCTTGCAGAGTAAGAAGACAATGCAGCCATTTCTCATTGTCTCCTTGCAAGGACAAATCTGTCCCTCATTTCTCTTGGCGTGCAAGAGCTGGTAATGTCACTGCTCTCTGCTGTTGCCTCTTCTTTCTTCCTCAAGGACAATCACTCTGCTTGGAGAGAAATAGAGTTAATTAAAAAGTGGAATCTTGGATAAGTGAACGGGTGAAAAATGCTAAAAGCTCAGACCCTTTGGTCATATGTGCACAAAAATCTGTGCCCTTGATCTGTTTGTTTTAGTAGAAGAGAAATAGCCTTACTGAGCTTCAACCAGCTTTGGACCTAGATCATGTACTGTAATTGTTTTAATGCTCACACTTTTGCATAAACTTTAGATGAAGAACACTATGTCAATATTCTGAGTGAGCACTTTGTTCCTTGTACCCCAAAAGCAGCCTGATGTAGTTGGCCCTGGTTTGAGTGTGGAGTTGGAGTAGGTAGCCTGCAGAGATCCCTACCAACCTGAATTATTTCATGGTTCTATGTTTGCTTAAAAAAATAAAAAAGGCAAAGGTATATATTTATTTTTGAGTGTGCTAGCTGGCCAAGGATGAGGTACCAATTTATTGTTTCAATGTTGTGCTGTATTTTGTGTACGGCTATGTCCAGATTTGCTTGTTTCTATTATGCTTGCTATCACGTTTTCTTAGAATAACGTAGCACTGTGCATTGGTTACCTCAGCTGGCACATGAGGAAATGTCTACTTACACAAGGACATCCCAATCCACACGATGGACCATTTCCACAAAGAGTTTAGATCTATCCCGTTTTGGTGAGTGAGACCACTATGTTGTATGCACACAAGATTTGCCGTGTTATTTGACGCTTTTCCAGTATTGATGTGGGGTGAGAGTCTCTGCATTGGCCACAGAGTAAGAGAAAAAAAAAAAAAAAAAAAAAAAAAAAAGAGAGAAAGCAAAGCAAATCAGACACACAGCAGTAGAAGTATTTTCACAGAATCACAGAATGTTA
>NW_010130177.1:0-1223 GCF_000699245.1 Pterocles gutturalis
AAAACCTTCAAGCACCTCGAATGGCATCTTCATCCAGTGAGGAGGAGTGGGGTGGGCAGCCCACCACCCCCCCGCCCCCTAACTGGTGTCAGCCCCCAGGAGGGACTCCATCCTCTTCCCCATTTTGGGTCTGATGGGTGATGGCGGCATTTTATCCCCCATCCGGGGCACAAACACCTGGAAAAAGGGGTTTTGCAGCATGAAATGGACCCAGGTACCCCCCCTCGCATTTCCCACAAGGAAAAATGAGGATTTGGGGTGGGAACAGAAGGAAATGGGGAGGCGTGAGGAAGGCACAGCCTCATGTCGGCACACGAGCCATCAGAGAATCCCCACCCTGCCTTGGCGAGAGCCAAACCCTTCAGCCAGGTGAGAAGGTGGGGGTACACCCTTGGGAAACCCCAAAACCCCACCAGCCCTGGCTCTGGGGGTCACCTAAAAGAGGGGAGCATTTCCGGGGAAGGTGTTCCCGGCAGGGTGTCCCCATGTTTTGTCCCTGTCCCACCCCCGCAGCAACCCGTGGCAGCTGCAGGGAGGTTATCTGGGGGATCCCCGTGTCCGATCCCAGCAGGATGGGGGGTGAGGGGTTGGGATTTTTGGGGACCCCCCAGGTTGAGCTGGGTCAGGGTGTGAAGGAGTTGGCAGTGCTCTGATGTCCCCAGGATGCCCACAGCAGGGGGACATTGCCCCTTTCCTGGGGGGCTGGAAGGATTTAAGAGCCCCTATTTTAAAGAAGGAATTTTTTCCCCCCTTAGAAAAAAAAGACGCTATTAATCCCAAAAATTAAGCTCAGCCCCCGATTTGGGGAAGGGCATTTCCACCGGGAAACCCCTCTGATGCCCCCAACACCCTGGCTATGTCCCCCAAAAACCCTGGGAAGGGGGACAGCCCTGGATGTTCCGGGTTTAATGAGCCCCCATGGCCAGGTCCTGCGTTCACCCCGGGAATTAGGGGGCGTCCTGGGGATGTCCCCACTCCTGACCCACGGCCATGGGGTCCCAGTGGGGTGGCAAGAGAGTGTGTGTCCCCCACATCATACCAGTGTCCACCCCCATCACACCAGTGTGTGTCCCCCACATCATACCAGTGTCCCCTCACATCACACCAGTGTGTCCCCTCCACATCATACCAGTGTCCCCCCACATCATACCAGTGTGCCCCCACATCACACCAGTGTCCCCCCATATCATACCAGTGTGTCCCCCCACATCAAACCAGTGCGT
>NW_010130177.1:1299-4064 GCF_000699245.1 Pterocles gutturalis
AGTGTCCCCGCCCATCACACCAGTGTGTGCTCATCCCAACAGCATGTACCCATCACACCAACCCCCATCTCTGTCCCATCACACCAGTGTGTCCCCCCCCCAGGACACCCCACAGTGGGCAGACACAGGTGGGCAGGGCTGGGCGATGTCCCCAACCCCAGGACATCCCGCCCTGATCCTGTCTCTTTTTTTCCTCCCTCAGGAAGGCTCTTGCTGCAGACGCCCAAGGATTGTCACACCATGACTCTGGCTGGTATGTCACCATCACTGGGACACGCATGGGGACAACACAGCTCACCCAACCCCATGAACCCAACCTTGCAGCATCCCAGTGGTGGGAGGCAAGGGGTCGTGCGTAGGGTTAACACACCAGGACAGACAGAACCCATGTGTCCATGAGTAAAGCCCCCCGCCTCTGCATGCCTCAGTTTCCCCTTTGCACACCTTGCTTCCCCCACACACCCAGACCACCCTGTTTGCGATATCTGGGCAAACTTTGGTGCCAGCCCCCATCCCAGCCCTTCCCTGGCATGTGGCAAACCCTGCCCCAGTGCCTGGCAGGACCCTCCACCCCTCTGACCCCAACCCCACCATCTCTTCCCAGCTTACAAAGAGAAGATGAAGGAGCTGCCTCTCGTCTCCCTCTTTTGCTCCTGTTTCCTCTCGGACCCCCTGAACAAGCCGGCGTACACGTACGAAGGTAGGAGCCCACCCAAGGCTGCAGGGAGCTGCAGACCCCCCCGTGCATGAGTGGGGTCAACCTCAACCCGGTTGGTGGGTGTCTTGGAGTCCCTACTCCAACCAATGACATTGGGGTTGAACCTCAAGGATGCATTCGGGGTGCAGGGATTTGGGTGAAACCAGTGGAGATGGGGGAAGGTGGTGGCACATGGGTGGGTAGTGGGACCCCAGGATGATGTGCCTGAAGGGGTGGGATGCGCCCACACCACCAGTCAGCCCACACCCCTCTCCCAGCAGACACGGTAGACCTCACCTGGTGCGTCATTTCCGACATGGAAGTCATCGAGCTCAACAAGCGGACCTCGGGGCAGTCCTTCGAGGTCATCCTGAAGCCCCCATCCTTCGACGGCATCCCCGAGTTCAACGCCTCCCTGCCCCGGCGCCGTGACCCGTCCCTGGAGGAGATCCAGAAAAAGCTGGAGGCGGCAGAAGAGAGGAGGAAGGTGGGTCTGGTGGCTCCTACATGGGGACGTGACGTGGGGACACGCAACCTTGCACTCAAGGTGGTCACCCAGCAAGGTGCACCCACCCTTGGGGATGTTGCTGGGTTTGGAGAGGGCGGTTTTGGCCAGGAGGGGAAGGGACCCATGGTCCCCATGGCCAGGAGGGGAAGAGACCCATGGTCCCCATGGCCATGGTGTCCCCTTTGCCTGTGCAGTACCAAGAGGCTGAGCTGCTGAAGCATCTGGCGGAGAAGCGGGAGCATGAGCGGGAGGTCATCCAAAAGGCCATCGAGGAGAACAACAACTTCATCAAAATGGCCAAAGAGAAGCTGGCGCAGAAGATGGAGTCCAACAAGGAGAACCGCGAGGCCCATTTAGCCGCCATGCTGGAGCGCTTGCAGGAGAAGGTGAGACCCTGGTGAGGAGGGAGGGGGGACATGCTGGGACACCAGTGCAGGAGGGCGTCACAGGACACTTGGGCACCCTGCATGGCTCTTGGGGTGCCATTACCCCCTGGGGACACCACCAAAGGGGCGGCCCCCTCTTCCCTTCCCACCATGCAGCAATACCCAAAAGCAGTATCCCACCCGGGGTGGGGGTCCTGCCTGGGGACCCATCGAGCCTGACATGTCCATAGGCTCAAGAGTGGTCAATGGGTGGAGAGCTGGGACCTGTATCTTGTCCACGGAGATGCAAAGCTGTTTCTTTCCCCATGTCCCACCATGATGGTCTTGACCCACCACTTGCAATTTTCCCACCTTCTGGGTGGTAGATCTTCCCCTGGTCCCTTCCCCAGAGGCCATGGAGCCATCAGCTCCCCAGTGGAGCTGGAGGGGTCCGTGCTGCCATGCTAGGAGATGCTCCCAGCCTGTGCAGACCTCTTCTCTCTCCCTGAAGCAGGTCTGTTCCCAACCTCAGCATGGAAGGTCCCACCCTCACCACCTCCAGCTCCCTCCAAAACATCCCTTCTGCACGGAGCTCGCCCAGTGCCCTTCTCCAAACGCCTCAGCTAGCCTTGGGTCAGAGGCAGAGAGCACGAGATAATGAAGGACAATCCAAGCTAAACCCCATCTCCTTGGGGCTCCCGCTCCATCCCGTCTGGTTGACGTCTACCTCCTAGCTAGAGGGCAAGGACAATCTGTCCCCGAGTGTCTCCACACTCCTTAAAACACCCCGGGGGAGGAGAGGATGCTGGTGACCCATCGGTGGTGTCCCTCCAGGGATGAACCTCGCACCTCCGACCCCCTCCGAAGCTGCTTGCCCCGCCTGTTGGGGATCCCCCGAAGTCTGTCCAGCTAACGCCTGTCCCCCTCCTTCCCTCCTACCCCCCTCCCACAGGACAAACACGCAGAAGAAGTGAGGAAAAACAAGGAGCTCAAGGAAGAAGCCTCCAGGTAAAGAGGCGATGGTTGGACTGACAGCTCCGGGGAGGTTGGCGGAGGCTACGGCAGCGCAAGGTCGGATGGTGGAAGGGTGGACGTTCCTCTGCTTTCTTTGTTCGTGAATGTAAAAGAGTTGACCAGTGAAGCCATCCTATTCGTTTTCGGGGGAGGGCGGGGAGGGAGAAGAAAGAAGGGAGGG
>NW_010130178.1:0-240 GCF_000699245.1 Pterocles gutturalis
GGTGTGGGAGGCTGGGAGACATCCCCCAGCACAGCCCCCCGGCACCCTGCTCCTTGGACGATCCCCACACTCTCCGTCTCCTCACCTCCGATTCCTGCCATGAGCTGGAGCCGTGGGGTCTGTCTGTGGCCCTGTGATGCCATTGCCAGAGCCACCGGGATGATGGCATCAGTGGCGAGACCCCAGCAGTGTTGGGGACCCAGCAGGAGGGACCCTAAGTGCTTTGGTGCCAGGCGGGGT
>NW_010130179.1:0-314 GCF_000699245.1 Pterocles gutturalis
GGAGGAGGGAATTGTCTCTGAAAACCAGCGGCATCCCCACCAGAGTCTGCGCCGAGGCGTGGGCCATGTTGGCCGCTTCCAGCTCGGCCGAAAGTTGCCTTTTCCACTTGTTCCTGCGATTTTGGAACCAGGTCTTCACTTGGGTCTCGGTGAGCTGCAGGCTGGAGGCCAGGCAGGCCCTCTCCGAGCTGCTCAGGTACCGCTTCATGTCGAAGGTGGATTCCAGCTGATAGACCTGGCTGCGGCTGAACACCGTGCGAGTCTTCTTCTTGGCACCTCCGGCCTGCCGGTCCCCGCCGGCACGCTGCCTGTCC
>NW_010130179.1:552-1249 GCF_000699245.1 Pterocles gutturalis
CACAACCGACAGCGGGGGAAGCCATCCCCGTCAGGGCTACTCCTGTCCCTCCATCATGTGGATGGATGGATGGATGGATGGCTGGATGGATGGACAGGTGGGTGTGCATGCCTCAGTGAAAGCAGCTAGGGGTGCTTTCCTATTCGATACGAGCCGGCAGATTATAGCATTGCATTTCACAGACCATGTAGTCAGAATTAAGGCTAAAAAAATAAACATATTTCTTCCCCTTCCCTGAGCAGAAGCAAAGAAAAAGAGCGTTATCCATCTCGTCACGCCTCTTCGCTGGAATCAGCCCTGGGTGTGCATGCCTCAGTGAAAGCAGCTAGGGGTGCTTTCCTATTCGATACGAGCCGGCAGATTATAGCATTGCATTTCACAGACCATGTAGTCAGAATTAAGGCTAAAAAAATAAACATATTTCTTCCCCTTCCCTGAGCAGAAGCAAAGAAAAAGAGCGTTATCCATCTCGTCACGCCTCTTCGCTGGAATCAGCCCTGGGTGGGGTAGGAAAGGGAAAAAAAAAAACAAACCAAAACAAACAAAAAAAAACCCCAAACTACCCTATTGTTAACGGAGTTCCTTCCTCCCCGCTTCAGCCACGGACGGCGCAAATTCGCTCTTCCCCAAAAGCAGCGAGGCTGCGACATGTCACCACCCCCCCTTCTCGCCCCCGGCGGGGGCCGGGCAGGGGCCG
>NW_010130180.1:0-24348 GCF_000699245.1 Pterocles gutturalis
AGGTCTTTTCCAACCTTAATGACTCAATGCTTCTCTGATTCTAAGTGGCGTTGATAGCTAGTGTGCTTGCATATTAGTATCTTCAAGAAAAGTCCGAGTTATTAGTGCTGTCTTATTAACAAAAGCCTCTGTTTAGACGCTAAATATAATCTTAAACCTTTTAATTAGATTAAGAAATAAATCAGTTCTTTCTAACCTAAAAGTAGAAAAGGTACTGAAAATTATACTAAAAAAGAAATCAATTCTTTCTACCCTAAAAGTAGAGAAGGTACTGAAAAACAGGCCAAGTTAAGTCCTCTGTCTTACATGAACTTGTCCTTACACATGGCAAGATCAGTAATGGAAGAGCTGCAAAATTAAAGTTAAAATATTTTAATATTACATTGCAAATCTATACTAATGTTTCTGATCAAATATTGAAAAAATGCTGAAATGGAAGAATCTAGAGGCTTAAAGAAAGTGGCACAGTCACTCGTGAGAGTGCAACCTGTTGCTTCTTTTTGTAAAATGACTGGAACACCCACTGTCCCCTGGGAGCCTGTAGGCAAATCAACCCCACTAGCTGCTCAAAAATGTTGACGTGGCAGCCTGTCACTATTGTGATTGCTCACAGAAAAACTTAATAGAAAGAGTAATAAATTCATAATGGTTTTGAGCTGGAAGAGGGCAGATGTAGAGTAGATATTAGGAAGAAATTTTTCACTGTGAGGGTGGTGAGGCACTGGAACAGGTTGCCCAGAGAAGCTGTGGATGCCCCATCCCTGGAGGGGTTCAAGGCCAGGCTGGATGAGGCTTTGGGCAACCTGGGCTAGTGGGAGGGCAGGGGGCTGGAACTGGATGATCTTTAAGGTCCCTTCCAACTCTAACCATTCTGTGATTCTGTGATGATAACAGAGATGGATATAATGTCATGACTACTTAACATAAGACATGACTTGATTCTCAGCTTACTGAAAAGCAACTGTATCATTGTGCAAAAAAAGATCCAATTCAAGCTGCTTGCTCACGGACCCATAACACGTTCACAGCTTCTTATTGCCATCAAAGCTGTTGATACTTCTAACAAAAACTAAAATGCCACAAAAGTGAGCCAAGTGACACAGGAAATCACATTATGTATAGAACTAGATGTCAAATTAGCAGAAAAATATCCAGCGTGCTTTTACAGTAGGCTCTACCTACCACTGTCAGACTCATTAAAAGGCTAAACATTATTTTGAACTCTGAAATACTTATTGAAGGAAGGTTTACTATTAATTGAATTGTTCAAATCAATAAAAATTAACTTACCTCAAATGAGACTAAAGGAATATATAAATGATATTATGCCTTGATATGTATTAGAATACTGTAATATAAAAAATTAAAAAAGTTTTGTATGTATTTTTTGGTTTTCAAAAGAATATAGCCACTTTAATATTTTTCAAATACATCTTCAAACAAAGAAAAAATCAAAAATAGCATATTACCTTTTGATTCAGTAGCATATATTGTGGGTTCCTCATGCCTTTGTGTTCAGATATTTTAAAGAATTCTTTAACTATGTATCTATTACATTGCCTTTGTTTTCACCATTTGCTCATAGTGGAAATGTATAAGATGTTGCACTTTGACTTCAGGATTCTGAAGTTGGTAGATTAAATCGCTAATGGACCGTACTCTGCTCTCATCCATACTCATATATCCCATCATAATCAAAGGAAGTTGTGTATTTGAGAGTCAAAATTAACATTCGACTGATTCCTTTTTGTAAAATCCTGCACTAATTAGCATACACACAGAGGCAGGTATGTACACCCTCACACATACGTGCACAAAGAAATGTTCTACAGCACTTAATGGAGCTCTTTAGAATTTATTCCAAACTGCTCTGGAACTGTATATTTCCCAGAGATGCACTGAATATTCTCCAAAAATCTAAACTAAAAATACCATATTTTCTAAGAATAATGGAAATACAGACCACTTATGATTTTGGATGAAATACACAGGAGTTTTCCATGATGGGGTAAGTATGTGAAGCATGAATTACTGTTCAGGAACAATGATTTAAAAACTACCCGGTCCACAGAGCTGGGTGACAACGGTTACTTTAGCTTTTTTACAGTGCCACAATCACTACAACAAAAGGCCTGTCTCAAAGCAAGTGTTGCACAGGTCCCAAAACTGGTGGACCTCCAAAGAATTCACTTCAGAATTAGGGTCTAATTCACTTACAGCACTACCATCTATCAAATTCTCTTGATTTTATGTCCCGTTTACTACAGCTGTGTAACAAATGATTAGATGTTTCAATTTCAAATCCACTTTGCAACTCAATATCTTGAAAACTGTCCCATCAAAAAAGATGGCTTGAAAATATTTTTTTTTAAAAAGGTAGGGATTGCCATATGCAAGGCAAAGAAGGGCATTCCACAAGTAAACAGGTTAATACTCTGACAAATAGAAATTTTGCTTGTGTTGAATCTGCCACAATTAGTCTTTCATGACATTGTCTAAAAGTGTATCAAATATATGCTATGTTGTTATTTTGGCAGGCACAGTCAATACAAAATGGTGTTCCTTGGACAGGTCCTGTGTAAAACACCTTAGTCCTGTCCCAGCAATATTTGTGAAACTCCTTGGGTCTTTGTCTACTCTGCTGCCAACGGATACTGCTGAATAAACACATCTCATTTCCAAAGCACTGCAAGATTTTAAGCCTTATTTAAAAGCACTGCAGGATTTTATGCTGCACAGCCCCCATTATAATCTGGGGGCATTGTGCAGCTTAGAATGCACTGTATGGAAAAGCTAGCCCTAAATGAGAGTTGGGAGGGAACAAATCCCTTATTTGGAATTAAAGAAACCAAAAGGACAGCACTCATTCTATTCCTCTTTGACAAGCAGCTAGAAGAAATGAACAAGGATATATTTGCTAGCACAGTCGAGCTACTTTGTGCCAAGCACTTGGTACAAAGCAATTGTAAACTAACTGCTTAACCAGGCAGGAGAGGGTTTTATGGCCTGTTTGCATTGTGAAAGGAATGCAAAGGAGCTGAATTAGACTTCAGGCTTGATTGTCACTGGTTTTGATTCTATCTAGTGACTCATACCTGTCTATGCTGAGTGCAACGGTTTTCAAGTAGTTCTGCTCTTACAGTGCACCTGCCGTTTTGCAAGGGTTTACTGGCAACTCAGCCCTGCTTAACGATCTTCAACCAGCCCATAGTTTAACATGGATTTTAAAAGGCAGATTTTAGTAAACACAGATATAGTGCTAGATACGGGGAAGTGATGTGATGTTCTGAGCATCAATCAGTTCTCAATCTGTGACAGCACAGAGATAAAAAAAGGCCTAAGATCAGCCTGGTAGGTGGGTGTGTAATAAACTATTTACTGAGTTCTATCTTCTCTGTTTAAAATGTTTAATTCTTTTAACAGATAAAAATATAATTGTTATAAAGGTAGATTTGATTTTTAAAAGGTAATATTCATCACAGTTTAATAAAAAAAAACATCCAGCCTACTTTAAAATATGTCAGAGTAGATCAAGATACAAGTATAGCACGGGAGATAGTGATGTTCAGCTTGCTAAAGGAAAGAAAAGAAAGCTACATAGTGTGATTTCCTATAATAGCATAAAGCAACACAGGAACAGGGCAATTGCATAACAGAACGGATGGTTTCATGAAAGGACAGCAGAACAAGCCTTCAGATCATTGGGCCTTCTCACATCCATGCGCAAGGCAGCTTCTCAGTCCTACTCCATGCCATAGGGCTGTCAGAGTGTCAGTGATGCACCAAATTGACATCTGGTTTAGGATATAACCCCAGATAGGGCCACTGAATTCTGAGTGGAAGCCTCTTTAATAATTCCATAATATGTAAAAAATACTATATACAGCATCATTGCATAGTATAATTGTACAATAAATATAGAGTAATATAATTTCTCCTCCTCATGGTCTTTTAAGCTTTACTTCAATAACAGAAGGAAAACCAAAACATTTCAATTGAGAAGCACAGCAATGGAGAACTGCTTGCACACAATGTATGGCCCACTGGTACCTGATGAGAGTCTCACTAAGCTATCACATCTCATAACCACACTTTATCTCTCATTTTTCTATCTATATAAGATAAGGCAGAGCTACTGCATTCAGGTGTTATAACTGAGCTTGACATGTTCAGCTTATCCTCCCTGAGAAAGGGAATTTGATAATTTGAAGGCAACAACAGAAGAGAGGATAGCCATTACTCTAAAGAGACTATCTGTTGAGAAGCTAGATAGTCAAGGCAGAGGACAACTTCAACAGAGTGAAAAAGTGGGCAAGAAGTGTAGAGGGACAAAGTGAGCAGGAAGATCTCTGCCTCTCATGAAATGAAAGAAAGGCAGGAGGGGGAAAAAACAGAACAGAGAAGCACCTTTCCTTCTTCTAACTTGTAAATCCCTGAGGAAGCTCAAGGTTGGAGCACTGTGCAAACCCTCCAATGGTCCAGGAACTTGGTGGGCTCCTCTGTCAGAAATTACCTGGAAAAAAGTCCTGCCCGACTGGTCAGAGCCACTAAAGATTTGAATACTGTAGTTGGATGCTACCTCTCGTTCTTATGAGATCAGTGCCTTGCCATCACCAGAAAATTGTTCACCAGTGAAATTCAAATATGTAAGAAAGCCTACACGATCAGAAAGTAAAGCTTGCATCCTGTAAGCTGTCTTCTCTGCTTGAAAGTGGAGAAGACCTGTGTAGAGCTCCCGAATTCCCAATTGTTGGCTTTGATCAAAATGTTGGATGAAATAGAAACAAACAAACAGTATAAGGGAAGTCAAACAAAGGAAAGGGTGAGGAAAGCCAGACCAAAAGCAGAAGATGACAAATCATAAAAGCAAGGTGAGCAATGAATGAAGAAAGAAGATAAAAGAAAAGAAGGGAAGAAAAGAAAAAGAAATGGGAACTGATTAAAGAAGAGACTATGCAATAACCATTTTACTTTCTTAATCTTTAATTTGAAAGCAGATTATTTTTTTTTCCACATGAAGGCCTGAAGAGGAAATCTCCTCTCCCTATGAACACTTCTTGCAAGGAGAGAGGAAAGGAAAATGCAACCTTCAAAACCTTTCCCTCCCCATGCCACACAGCGGGGGCTGTGTGAAGTGGTTTTTGGCTCCTAACTAAAGGCAGCCTGGCTGGGAGATTCTCCTTCTCTCCTTCTTTCTGACAGTCAGACATCATGCCTATGCAGCTCAAGAAGCACCTTATTGCTGCCCAAGAAGTGACCTACATCTTTCACATTAATTAGGAAGTGTAATAATTTTACTGTGACCCTCTTCTCCACAAAGCCAGCAGTACCACAGCTCTGCTTCACAAGGAGGATTTTCCCTTGGACCAAGAGTTGGTGTTCAAGAGGAGAAGAACAGCTGTCTTGTCTACTGAACGTGTTGGTCTGCTATTCTCCACTCAGACTCTCTGTGGCCTGGAAGGTACTGCATATAATTAAAGACAGAGTAACTGTATTGCTAGAAACACATTATCTTAGTTTTTAGCAATTATTTCTTCCTAATTAGAAATCATTAGTATATATAAACATTCTTTTGCCAAAGTGCTTTGAACTCTGTTCCAATCTAGATTCGGTTATTTTAAAAGGTATATAACCATAAAAATATTAAGCAAAATGCAACACTGCACATAAAGCTCAAAGAAACATAGAAGTTTACCACACAGCTTCAGCTTGAAAGCATATGCTACTGTATTGTTTTCAGTTTGCATGACTTCAAATTGTTCCTAAGTAACATAATTATCATTGACTGAGCCTAGGCATTTTATTATATACAAATTATGACTTATTAAATAATGCATTGGTAGCATTTTAAAGGAAATAAAATCCCTTCAGTTATTATAAATCATTAACTGCATGGCTAACCACATGATTAACCCCTGGCTCTAAGTCTCACTGAGTCTCATATTAAAAATTTAATGTATATGGAATGCAAACAGTTCCCATGTAAAACAATATGTACTAAGAGACTATCTGCAGAAAAAAATAGTATCTCAGTGGGAGGAGATGGATTTTTATCTGGCACAGAGCTGTCTAAGTGCACTAAAATCAGTGAACATCTGAAAAAGAGAAGGGGTATCTTAGGGAAAGTAAGAAATGTGCTCCACTCATAACGACCACATGTGTGGACTTCTAAGTTGTAACTTCTAACTCAGAAATGCTTGAGGAAGTTGTGTCTGTCAGACTCGAGGTTGGAGCACTGCATAAACCCTCCAACGGTCCATGAATGTGGTGGGCTCCTCTGTCAGAAATAACCTGGAAAAAAACCTGCCCGACTGGCCAGAGCCACTAAAGATTTGAATACTGTAGTTGGATGCTACCTCTCGTTCTTATGAGATCAGTGCCTTGCCATCACCAGAAAATTGTTCACCAGTGAAATTCAAATATGTAAGAAAGCCTACACGATCAGAAAGTAAAGCTTGCATCCTGTAAGCTGTCTTCTCTGCTTGAAAGTGGAGAAGACCTGTGTAGAGCTCCCTGAATTCCCAATTGTTGGCTTTGATATAATACTGTTATTTGTACCAATCTGTTTATGGAGTAGAATTTGAGACCTTTCTTTTCTGATACTTGTTTCACTGGTACACCTGCTTTTGAGGCCTACATATTAAACTGCTCTAATCTGCTTTTCCCGGTGGACTATGCTACCCTCAGTTGTGCTGCTGGGTGGAAACAGAGCATCCTTTTTGCTCCATTTTACCTGATAGAGTTTCAGGTCCAACCTTGCTCATAACATCCACTGCTTCTGTGTGCCAATTAACATTTCTAAAGTTCAAATGCTTAGGAATGCAGGCTAAACAGTCTTACTACAGCTGAAGCTGTCCTCACCTCTTTCCCTCACTCCATGGTCCTACGAGAGAGCTGACAGATCTCGATGTGCTGACACTGAGAACAGAGTGCAAGGCTGATACCTTTACTGGAGCTTTTCCCTATGGGAGGGGCAAGTATGAAATAAGTTGAGGCTCTGAATGAAGGGAGAAAAAAATAAAAATGTTTATATCTGTTAATAAATCAAATCAAAAATTTGTTGATGTTGGAAATCCTCCCAGAGCCTTAATGATAGGTTTATTTTTATCAACAACAATAATTAATAATCAATGCTACATGTCTCTCAGATGCATCTTGGCAACTAAAATCAGCACATACAAAATGTTACATTTTCAATTAGACACTTAGCATGGATGTCTCCCCCTACAAAATCTCGCAGTGTGTCATGGCCTGGATGATGTGATATAGACAAATTACCTTTGGAAATTTTATCTGTATTCCCTCTGCTCCTCTGCTGGGAATTCCCTTAGTGGCTGCCCTGTGACCTGCACAGATTGGATCACCTTACCTGCAGAGTCCACCACTGAAACCAGGACCATCCTCTGTATACACAGCAGTGTCTCTAAAACAAACCTGTACCGTCTAAATTGACAGGTCTAGATTGTTGTAGGAAAGCAAGCTTCCCTTCCAGATGCCAGAAGGCACAAGATGTTTTTCTTAATTTATTTTTTTAATTGTATTTAGAAACTGAGTCATGTTTTATTATAGATCTATTCTTACATTTTAGAAGCTACTGAAAACAAAAGCCTCTAGTAGACCATGGTGGAAGAATCAGGCTGTCACAGGGGAGTATTTGTGCATATGAGCCTAACAAGAAGTTTCGAGAAGAAATAAGCTAGGGGCTGCACTGGAAGGCTACTTGTTTTGTGTATTCATAATCATCCATTTTTTATTCTCTTTTCTTCAACATCACTTAGACAAATTCCTTCCAGAAGTTTAAGCCTTCACTGTGCACTAGCAGATTTCTGCTCACCAGTTTCTAGGGGAGACAAGTGAATCCAAGTGACCCAAACCAGTCCTTCTTGCTGACACATGATGACAGGTTTAAATATAGAGAACAGAAGGATCATGAGCTGAGATTAGCAAAGCCCATATGAATTCTTATTATTTAACATTAATACAGTGTAACACTATGAGATACCAAGGTCCAGTTGTGCTGCGTGCAGTATACATGTCTTGAATGGAAATCCTGCAAAGTGCTTTTTGACAAAGAAACTTCAAAGTGTTTCTTTGGCTCTGCTTTGCTTATCATACCTATTCATTGAAGTATGAATACTTCAACAAACTGAGACCTCCAGGGGCTCAAACACACAATCAAGTCATCATGGCATAACAAGTGTCATCTGAGCTATATCAACAACTTGTGTGCATGCTTCTAGCCATGGCAACTGCAATACTACACAATTTGGCTGAGTTCTGATTCATTTCAAGCTTTGCATTTGCTACTGGCAAAATGTGTGCAGAGGGATTAATGGTACAACTCAAAGTTTTGAAAGCTTCCTATCTAGAATTGACAGACAATTTTCTTCAATTAAAAATACGTTTGACTGTTTAATGGCTAATGTTTAACCAGGACAGATATGTTTTTTAGGTATTTATGAAATGTGATTGAGTCTTCTCACTAAGGTTTAAAAATCTGACTAGAATATATTTTTTACTGGAGTTAGATACTATTGTTTAATCTTTCCAAAAGGAAGAATCCTTTAGAAATGAATGGAAACAGACACTTGATAGGTTTAAACTCTTACAGATCTATTTCTGGAGCAATTTTATGGGGTGAGGTTTATGAATAGCTACAAGAGACAAACTGAGTCTAGCAGTAGTTCTTGTCCATCATTAATGCTGCCTTGATACTGAAGTCTAACTATGATACATAGCAAAACCATTTTTCTTCCATTGCAGTAGCACTGCAATGCCTTGTGGGATCATTCAGTTCAGTGAAATGTTATTGCTATTCTATATTTACTTTAAAAGATAAGTAGTGCCAAAATTAATGTTTTATACCAATGATTAAATTGCTAACACTCAAGCATGAATTCTGATTGACTTGACATAAGAAGATATGCAGTAAAAGACAGAGACTTGAAAACCCTCTTAAATATAACAAATGCAAAACCTCAATGTGAATAACGACAGCTTTACAATTAATCCCATCTTTTTGAAACCCAAGTTTCTGACACATTGGGTTTTGTTGTCCTGTATGGCTCAGATAAGCTTGTTAAGGAAGCCATTCTCATTCTAAGCCTTCACCTAACTTTACGTGGTATTTAAAGAATAACAAATCCATTTATATTTCCTAGCTTAAAGAAATAAGCAAATATGGGATAGGTTGAAGATATAACTTTTTATGAAATGAAGAGCATGCAGCACAAATTATATGCCATGCTACTAATTAGAGACAGATAAGTAATCACTTAGTAATGGAACAACATTTTGTGCCAACCTTATTCATGCTTCCTTCCAACTGCTGGACCCCTTGTGCCAGATATATTCCAGTTTTCTTCAGAAGAGAAAGATACTAACATGTTTTCCATCCTGTTTTTAAACCCAGAAGTCTAGTGCAAACTGAACTTTCCTGACATTTCAGAAATTCTACCAGTTTTAACAGCTTGAGGCCTTTTTATTACAAACATGTATATTTCCCTGCAGGATTCTGGAAATCTCAAAATTACATTCATTAAAAACGTCCATGATTATAGCCAAATGTATGCTTCATAAATTTACCTTTACAGTTTTCTTTTAACAATTATTCTGAGAATAATTTTCTATTAAATTCCACAAAATACCTACTTATTAATCCACAATGTCAGTTTTATACAAATTTTGACAAAACCATCAAAACCCAAAAATACTAGAACACAGTTACTGTCAAATTTTTCAGTACCAAGTTTGATGTCTACGGTGTGACTCATTGAGACTCAACATAATAAGCATGTATGTCCATGAAAACAAATATAAAAAGGTCGTGTTTCAGCAGCAGTCTAAAATTAGAGGCATTACATGCGTTTTACACTAGCACTAAGAGGATATTTGGGTACCTAATTTTGGGTTCCTAACCATACCTAGGAGTCCCTTTATTTGACAAGCTGAACATCCCTCTCATGATGAAGTCCTGCTGTGATCCAGAGCATCTAACAACATTGGTTTTTCTCATGATGTAATAACTATGTTCAGACCACACTTAGTGAAGCTGACTTCAATGAGTTCAGCACACAGTGACCACAGTTTCTTTCTCAGAAAGAAAAAAGCAGGAAAGGTCAGAATTTGTGTAATTATCCTTGGCTTTCCATCTGATTGTTGGCCTCCATCTAGAACAGAGATTTGCATCCTGCTTGTCCCACTTCCCACGGAATTTTCACTTACCATCACCTTGTAGAAGAGGTAGAAAGTGGAAGGAAGGAAGGAAGGAAGGAAGGAAGGAAGGAAGGAAGGAACTGGAGATCCACTCTCGTCGCACATTTTTTTTCTCCAAAGGCAGACAAATGCAAAATGAATAACCAGGTCTGGAACCCAGACCTTAATCTTAGCATCTGAGAACTATTATCATTTTATGGGAAGTTTATTTTGGCCATGGCTCAAAATCAATCACAAATTAAACAGGTACAGGGTAGGTTAACTCACAATTGCCCAGGGCAGATCCTCTTGTACTTCTGGAGTGATTGGTTTTGGCTGCTGTTCAAACAGCATCCTGAACTGGTTTGACTGAATTTAGCAAAACTTGATTAACTTTTTTTGTTTTTTCAGTTGCTGCAAAAGCAAGAGGGACTCCAGTGTAAAAAAGTGAACTGATTCACTAGCAAGCTCTGTTTTCAGAACTGAGTGTACTTCAACTTTAAGCAACAAACACAAACTGCACAACTCACTTTCATACTGATTCTCAAACTACCTCTGAGCCTGATTCTCCCAGCTTCTAGGTAACATTATTTCTAAAATTTTAAAGAAAAAGTGAACGTAGGGCTAGAGAATACTTTCGTGTATAAGGATCATGGCACTGAGACCCATAGCTTTTACAGAGTGAAGTATGTAGTGTTAAGGAAAGAATACTAGTTTTACAGCCTCTGATCAGACCAGTCTGAGAATCAGAACAATCCAATACTCATTGCCTTGTAAGTGTTCTCATGGACCTGACTGCAAGATACAGGGGCCTAAAGACTTTGACCTAGGACAATACAAGGAAAAAAATCTAAAACTGTGCAAATGAACTTCACAGTGCATGTCAAGGTTAAACCATACCATATGTTCACGAAAATACACAGACACAACAGGGTGTTGTAGGGAAGTATAAATAAAATCCAGTACAATAGGTCAACAATTTTTTGCAGCAAATTTACACTATTCCTTAAATGGTAGTCTTTAGAAGAGATTGTATTTTCTAACATGTTTCATTTTGTTATACAGAAAGAGTAAAGATGTAATAATTACTGTAGTAGGACATAAGATTTACATTGCATTTATCTGAGAGCTGTACTTTTTAATGTATTATTTTACCAGTTATCTATATCAAAAATATCTTACTGCGTTTCTGTATCTGTTTTGGTTTATGTGACAAATGGATTGTATGCCTACATTCTTAGAAATATAGTGAAATTCATGTAGGAATCTCAGCCTTCATATTAGAATGAAAATAATCAGGTAGCTGAATGTATGCTGATTTTTGGTGTTGCTGTTGTTATCATTACTACTTAAACTATTTAGTCTTGTGAAGTCTGTTCCTATGGTATCTTCATTTCAAAATCCTTTTTACTATTGTAACTTAGAATTTTTTTTTATTTCCTCCTTCTTAAAATTAAGATTATGTAGATGAAAGACATGAACATTTAACTGTTTGTAGGTTGATCTACTTCACATTGACTGCTTTGCTATTTCAAGTGAAATTCAACAAATAAGCAAAAGAAAAGTAGAAAAAAAGGTGTGAAGCCCTAAATAGCTGCTTGAGTCACCAACAGATTGTCTGAAATGATTCACACAGGTGTTTGTGAGAGAATAAGCTATTTTCCTCAGGACTGTGGGGGTGAATTCTGAAAGAGAAAAAAAATACTCTAAACAGATCCTGAAGAGCAAGGAGGAAAAAACTCACCATTTTTGGGAGGGGTAGAACAGCAGAGGAATACCTCAGGAAAGTCTGAGCTATGGTTGGTTTTTTTTTGTTTTGTGTTTTTTTTTGTTTTATTTTTTGTTTTTTGTTTTGTGCTAAGGCAGTACAGCAGAGGCACACACGCCAGCATGAAGCCCAGCACCACAACCAGGGAGGAGGGACCAGACTACCCCTGTGCAACACTCCTCTGCCCATGCATGCAATGTGTGGTGGTTTTGGTGGGTGAGAGAAGACCCTCACCAGCTGAGAGACACTAGAGCTGGCATCAGTGTGAGTCATGGGTCAGACACAGTCTAAGTTTTTCACAGCTAAACCTTGGCAAATTTTGGATTTTCAAACCAATATAACTTTTGCTTTTCAAAATAAAGTTCATTAAAGTGAGCTTCTGCAAAGTCTCTCACAATATTCTTATATCCCAGCTAGGAGGTCACAGTAGGATCAGCGGGCAACTAGACAGATAAAAAACTAGTTTGATGGCTGGCTTAGAGTGTAATGACAAATGTGCAGCAATTTCCCTGGAGGCAGATAACAAGCAGAGTACTGCACGGTTCTATCCAGGCACCTATGTTTAATGACAAAGGCCTGGAGTAGGCAGTGGAGTGCTTCTTCATACAGTTTGTAGATAACACCAAACTGGGGGGACCATTCTATATGCTGAAGGGGTATGGCTGCCATCGAGAGAGACCTAGACAGGTTGGAGGGATTGGCAGTGAGCTGAACATGAGTCAGCAGTGTCTCCTGGCAGCACAGACGGTCGACAGCATCTGGGGCTGCATCAAAAGAAGCACAGCCAGTAGGTTAAGGGATGGATTGTCCTCCTCTTCTCAGTACTCCTTAGACCATATTTAGAATTCTGTGTCCAATACAAGGGAGTTGTATTGAGGTTGGATTGCCCAATACAAGGAAGACTTGATAAACTGGAGTGAGTTTAGCAGAGGCCACCAAGATGCTTGGGAGCTGGAATGCTTATCTTGTGTGGAGAGGCTAAGGAAGGTGGCTTCTTCAACCTGGAGAAGTCATGGCTTCAGGGACATCTAACAGCAGCCTGTCAGTGCCTAAAGAGAGGTCACTGAGAAGGTGAAGCCAGGCTCTTCACAGTGATGTGTGGTGGGATGACAAGGAACAATGGGCATAAGCTGAAACAAGAGGTGGTCCAGACAAGATATATGGAAAAACATTTTAACCATGAAGACAGTCAAGCAGTGGATCAAGTTTCCCAAGGAAGCTGTGCAGTTTCCACACCTGGAGGTTTTCAAGGTTTGACTATATAAAGCCCTGAGCAACCCGTTCTGACCTTAGACCTGACCCTGCCTTAAGAATGAGGTCGGACCAGATGATCTTCCAAAATGAACAATTGTGTGATTTCTAAAATAGTTCACAGAGCTCTTAAAAAGGTTCTGGAGATTGAAGGTAGAGAACACATGCTGCTAATATCTACTCAATTTCTTCCTTGTAACCTGCTTACAATCAAAATGTCTGTTTTGTTTAGAAATAGCAAACTGAATTCTAAAGTTGATGTATCTTGAGAAAGAGACTGGCAGGCACTTTTGAGAAGAATGTTCCCTTCTCCTCTGAGGCAGGTAACAGTAGCATGAATGACAATGTTTACTGATCTTGGGTAAGAAGGATCTGCTCCCAGAGGTTCTCTTGAGAATCTAAAAGCAGGTAGTTAATTCAGCTGATCTTAATAGGTTTTGTCAGAAATTGGCATGGTGAAACAGTGTTGCTTAAACAGACCTACTCCTGTAATACTTATTCAGTTAAGTGGGCTCTTGTCCCATTAATTGTTTCTTAGTTCCCAAATACACAGCAGGCAGATGTGTGTGGTGCAGGGCACCCTGACTGCTGACCTATTTATTGGTGTGTTTCTGTGATCCTGACCCATACCAGAGACTCTGGCTCAGCTGTTCAAAAAGCTGTTACACAAAGAAAGAGATGACAAGCAGTAGAGCAGGTATTAATTTGGAAGTTGGGTACTGGCAAAAATGGAAGGACATATTTTTCTGGGCTTCAGCTGCTTAAATGGGGGGTAATTCCCCTGGAGTTCTCTGGGCAAGACCTGAAATATGGAGTGCTTCTGCCTGACATACTCTATTCCCTACTTCCTCATTGATTTTCTAGTACAACCTTAATGCTGTGTTAGCATCATTTCTCTGTTTATTCCATCTGCTCTTAGGTCTCCCCCGCTGTTTCCTAGGAGATCTATTGCCACGATGCCTGCATCTGTAAGGCAGTGGCAGTTATGGGGCAGGAGCCACATGGTTAGAGGCAGCATTAGTACCACCTGAACATTTGTAAGGTTCTCAGGGGATCCTACAACCCACCGTTTCTCAAAACCTGAGGGAGCTCTAGTTACACAGTCAATGGCTTCAGAGCACTGTGGGAAGGGGATGCTGTGGCTTCCCAACTCCTTTCCACTTCCATTTACTTCTATCTAAAAAAAATAAAAAGACTAAAGCGGGGTTATTTTTGTCCAGTGGGCCTGTTTAGTGAACATTCTAATCTTTTTATGTACAAAATTTTATGAGGTTTTTGCTTGTTTACATTTATCAAACCTACTGATTGTTTACGTTATGTGCTTTAGGTGGGGAGGACATGCCTTTTTCATATCCTTTCAGGTATGGTCTAAGAGACAAATTTCAAAATGCAATAGTAACCATAATAAAATGAATATTGAAATTAGGATGACGGAATATCAGGGCTGTTAAATCTTGCCTTGTGTGTTAACATCTTCCCTGTTCTTCCCTTGGTAGGCACACATAAACCTGGCTATGGCTAACAAAGCGCACAGAGCCTCATGACATTTCTAAAAATATTCCTGTTTCTCACAAATCACCCAAACTCCAGTAATGAACTCTTAAGTACACTCAGACACAGATAATATAGAAAATAAATAAATTTTGCCTATATGTATAATGAATTATATGGTTTATTTTAATTTGTATTCATCTTTGTTTTTTTCACAGGAAAAATATGTAAACAAGAATTATTTACATCAAACAGCTAATGTGTTTTTATTTAGGCAGAACTGTGAGAAAAACCAAGGTATTTTCTGAATGTATGCAAAAGCAAAGAGAATTTATGAAAAAAATCCACATAATAATAACAATCAATAACTTACTGAGGGTAGAGAATCTATTCTTATTCTTTAAATGGGATCAAAAGCATAGTAAAGATCTATAGCTTAAGCGTTAAAGGTCCACATACAGAAGAAATACAACCATTTTTCTTGATGGCAGGAACATTAGGAAACATACTATAGCAACACTCACGTTATAGTGAAACCTACAAATCACTGATAGGTATTTCCTCAAAGAAAACTGTCAGTCTCTTCAAAGGAAATACATAATGCTTTTGTAGATGATAGGGACATCTCATCGTATTTGTGAAATAACAGATATTTGAGCAGTTAGGTTATACATTAAAAGTTATACCCTTCCTTAATTCAGGAGACTTAATTTCAATGTTACAACTAAATTCAGCTGTTAAAGGTCTATCTCCAGTGGAACAATTGAATATCCTCAAATTTAAATACTATTACGTGGCTAACATTTAACACTGAAAAGAAAACAACAGACATAAAGAAATGCCAAAGTAAATGAATATGCCTCTCATACCTACTATAACACCAAGTATATTTAAACAAGATATATAATTAATTTTGTAATATTCTTGTAAATTCAGCCTTCAGTGACCTGTATTTCAAAACAGGATCTGACAAAACAGATTTCTCACACAGTCTGAAACACTAAGAAGGCTTTGAATAAATTTCTGCATTTTTAAAGGTTTGGGGAAACATACTGAAAAAAATAGAACATTTCTTAGCTGTTTCCTTCAATAAAATGCACCACGTTTGGCTAAGAAGGAATAAAGGAGCAAGGCTTTTCTGTTGACAAAAGGCTTTTTTGCTATCCCAATCCAAATCTTCCAAGAGAAACCACACTCCCCTCCATGCTTCCCATCACGAACTATTCTAAAACAAGCTAAAAAACCCCATCACCTGGCCCTCTGGTCTAATGTTGGTATCCTCGAGTTACTGAAACCAGAGAAAAAAATCGCTTTTAAACAGGGAATATTAGGAATGGAAAAGTTATAGTAGCTTGAAAGAATTTCAACTACTTCTACATGTCCTCTGTAAATATTTTGTCCATTTCTGCCAGTTGGAAATGCCCTGATATTTTATACTGACAAGAGGTAGAAGTTAGTTGAAACAAAGAGAGTGCAATATTCAAACTCAAAGAGCAGAGCCAAACCTAACATGCTAATTATCTATGATTTGCATAAAATAGAAAGAAAATAACAGAAAACCTGCACTTATCCAGACTAAGAGACTCAATATTTTTTTTGTCACAGATATCAATGGGTATTCTAAAATAAACCACAGAAATTTCCTGGAGATTGAATAGAATTGAAATGAAAAAAATCACAGCTTTGATGACATTTACAAGCACCTATTCTTAAAGGGAATATACACAAATATAGAGGTGGGGACAATTCAAACTCATAAGCAAAGCCAAGCTAAAGCACAGAAAAAAGGGGTATTCAACTTGGTGAATACCAGCAGCATCATACGGATACCCCAATAATATGAGAACAGTATGAACATAAGAATGAGAATGGAACAGAGTAAATAAACTTTTACACTTGGCATATCATATTTCTCAAATTTTCTCTGATACATTAAAAAAAACCTGAGCTTGTCTTCTGACACCACCTGATCCTTTATTCAGGAAACAATTTATGATGACTTGAGTATTACATTACCTTGATAAAATATTCCCAAGATTTTTCCCTAAATTTTCAAACAAACACTGAAAACCAAATTCTTTGATTTCTAGTAAATAATAAAATGTCAGAAACAAATCTGAAGTGTTTTTTATCTTAAACCACCAGTAAGAACCTGATTTTCTTTCTGAAGTTCCCATTTACAGATTTAGTTTTCCAGCTCAGCAAAAATGAAAACATAATTATTCCTACAGATATCAGTATTCTAATCTAGATCTATAGACTAAATATCAAACACTGGCTTCTTCTGGTCATATACGATCTTTGAAAATAAAAAAAACCCAGAACTTGAATTCAAACACATCTGATGCCAAAACACTTCCCTACTTACAAACATACTGAAGTCATACCCAGATCTGATTGCTTTAATTTGAATAAGCTTTTGCTAAAGAGTGGCTGCTGCTGGCCATTTTTTTTTTATGGTGTATTCACAGGCTAGCCTCTTGGAGCTGCAATATATTCACATATCAGTGGACATAGTGATAAAAAGATTTTTGGTCTGTAATGAGGAATATCTTGGTACAAAAAACATATTCTGCATTTGATCCATTAAAGGTACTCCCTGGCTAGAAGCTCCTGGGTGGTACATGTGTCAAAGCAAGATGTGGATTTGGACTCAAAAAGAAGACAAGTATAGTAGAGAGTGGTATTTTAGAGTAATTTTTCAGTCTATATATTAAAAATGCAAACTCTGTGATGTGTTTTTTCTGCAAATTATTTCCTCTGAACTTTTCCATTTTTAGGATCTGCTGTTCTCAGAAAAAAAAAAAAAAAAAAAAAAAAAAAAAAAAAAAGACAACATAATATCTCTGTGCTTTCAGGAGTCCAGGAAGCAGAAGTGAGGGAGCTCAAAGAGATTAAGATTAAAAGAAAGGAACTGGATTAAGGCCGTGTTTTAGTTCAGAGTTCTGTGAGTCAAGTATCAGAGGAAGGCTGCCAACATACCTAGGGAGCATATTATCAAACGCAGTCATTCTGATTCCCTCAAACCCTGATTCCACAGTGGCAATATCCACAGGAACTTTCAGCTACTGAACCACATTTCTTCTTGAAATGCATAATAATATGGTATGTATGACTACGCATGTTAGTGCTGAAATTCTAAAGAGGCTTAGTCCTTCTTCTGCACTGTGGCTCTCTGAAGTTGCTTGTGCACTTCTGACTTTTCTTCCCATGAATAAAATCTGTAAGAGTTACATGGGTTTCTTCTGCAAATGCATATTTTGTTCATTTGTACCTCTACATACTTTTAAAACTTTAAAGCATATTAATATCTCAATTTCAACAATTTAGTTAAATTATGTGTTGGAATGGACTATGTTTTGGGTATATTTTATAAAGCACAGCTATATGACTCACATTGTATTTATGAGACTTCTGGCAGCTAAATTTCTAAACACTCATTTGAAAAGAGTAAATGATTAATTATAGGTGTGTTGTAGAAACACCAGTTATCCTATAGGAGATGATGAATGTATTTTGTTAGACATTGGAAAAATTAAGCAGTGCGTTAAGTAATTTAATACAGTGGGATAAAGAATTACTTTACAGGTACACTCCAAAACTTAACAGCACTCTATCCCATACTGCCCCAGTCACCAATTACATCCTATTTTCTATTCCAAGCTATCATGTAGCTATGGTTAATCCTAAGCAACCACTCATTGTCACTTCTGAAAGTTGCCTAGCAGGACTAGGCACTGGGTGATGCCCCAGAACACTGACACAGCCTAGCTCTACAGGAGAGGGACAAGAGATGACTACGTTCAGAAAGAGTCCGAGAACAGATTAGTAATAAATCAGCAATGTATCATTAAGTAAGGTATACAGGATTACTACTTTCTTATAGCTACATCAGTCAGAGATTTAACAGTTCTATAGCCTGCTATGACGTCTGCTTCTGCACATTTTCAAGAGTAGTACTCTAACTTCTAAGCAATTTCTCCTTGCCTTTTGAGTACCAGTGTGTTAATAAAAAGACAAAAACACTGTAGCACAATCTTATTACAACTATTATAATGAACCAGAATCTGTGCTTTTGATGTTGTGTCTTTGAACTTTCTTGCTTTGAAATTTAGTTATAAGACATACAAGTCTACCACACAGAACACAGTTTATCCAGATGGAACAATACCAAAAGGGATTTTTGGTGGGGAAAAAAAGACTATGGAAGACAGTAAATATTTTCCCTTGTCTGTTAATATTTTACCAAAAATTCAAAGTTCTCTGAGTGTAGGACTAAATGGATGCAATAATTTTAATCTAAACACAAATAAAACAAAGATATCAATACTTAAGTGAGAATTTAATACAATCCATCATCATACCTTGTTATGTGTCTGAGTTTGTCCCACGAGGATAAGAATATTTGACGAGATAATAGACAGGCAGAAATTGATTAGAATTATTGACCTCTCAGATCTGATGTATCTGTTCAAATAGAAAAAAAAAAAAAAAAAAAAAAAAAAAAGGGGGAAAAACTTTTTAAAAAAAAAAAAAAAAAAAAAAAAAAAAGAGAGGGTACAACTTTTCTAAAAAGGAAAACAACCTGTAAGTCATACAAAGCTTTGATGCAATTGCATCAAATATTGGATATTCTCTGAAAGGTAAGCACCATCTTTTGAGTGCTCAAAAAGAGTATCAGGGAGCTATCACATTACAAACATAGGAACTATGATATTTTGATAGATATTCTGCAATTTCCTCTTAGTATCTGGGTATATTTAAAAATAATCTATCAATGCTTCTTTTAAAAACTGCTGGTGACACTGTTCTAACACCACACTGATAATAACAGGCTTTCATGCATTCATGTCAGGAACTTCTTATGCTCTCTGCTCATTTCTGGGAATATCCACATCTGGCACAGACCACTCACAATAACCAACTTCAGCAAAAATATGGTGATTTACATAAACAGAAGATCTGGTCCATGACGCATAAATAAGATGCAGGTTGGCTAACAGTACTATGGCAGTGCATTTTGAAATATATTATTGAGATAATGATAACATTAATCTTGAAGTTCCACCACATTTACAAAATAATTTGTATGAAGAAACAATAATACTGTAATATCTTCATCTTCATAAGCCCTAATGCCAAAAAATAGCTGTTTGTACAGAAAAATCAAATTATAGCAGTGGGCATCACACAGCCTCTCTGGCAAATTTATCATATTCATTTTACAAGTATGTTTTTGATGAAAAAGTCAAATACTCTTATCACCTATTTCCTTACAAGATGTAAATGTTCACATTTTAATATGTACAGTCTTTTATAAGCTACAGGACAGAAAGAGAATTATTATGGTTTCAAGTGAAGTACCTTACTGACCTGATTTTCAGAGCTGCTAAGAGAGTCAATGTTGACTGCTAAAGTAAATTAAAGTTCAGGGTGCTCAGTTCTTCTGAGGAGCACGCCATAGGTTTATATATTCTATGACCTGTACAGTATATGCTTCTCACTGGAGCTTAGTTAATATTGCTGTCTCCTCCTGAGCTCTACACCCATCGCTGACACTCTGAGGAGGTCATAACAAAGGGTGCTGAACTCACGAGAAACCCACAACTTGCATTTTTCCTTAAAATATGACAATGATGTTGTTAAGGCTAGTTCTATGCATTTGCAAACAAATATAGATAGTCTGGTGCCTTTGCCTGCACAGTCAGTATGCTGCTACTTTCTAACTTGGTAACTACTGAGTCACCTGGGCCAGTTCCCAACACTGAGTACCTAGGGACTATAAAGGATCTAAGTGGTTGAGTAAATGCAGTGCAAGCAGGAACTCACAGCATTGACTTTAGCTAGAAAGGTTTTAGTTTTTCTGCCAGCCCACTGTTGATGATGGGAAGGGAAGGGAAGGGAAGGGAAAATATTTGACATAGAATTTATTTTTCAGTTTGAATTTTCAGTTGGGGGGATCAAATCAGTCAACCATAAAAGAATGGTCACACAGGATTTCTTTGGACCAGAGTACCTCTACCTCATATAATTTCTAAGCAGGCTCTGCCATTCAAAGGTGAAGTGGTTGTTCCAAAATATAAATACAGACATAGGGTCAAAACATCAAATTTCTCCCTACCCCTAGATTTATAAAAACAAGTATATATACATGTAAGTTTCAGTGTCTATCTTCTCCCTATGGTTGGTTACTATGTGCTCTTGAGAAACATGTTGAAGGCAAATTTTAATTATTGAAATGACATTCAAATATCTCACTGATAGAACACTGAGATCTATATGAGTTATCTTTTCTTCAGGTGGATGGCAAACTCACACTAGGTCCATAACACATCACATACATATTTTTCTCTGCCTGGAAGTTACCACAATCATAGAATCATACAGAATGGTTTGGGTTGGAGGGGACCTGAAAGATCATCTAGTTCCAACACCCCTGCCACAGGCAGGGACACCTTCCACTAGCCCAGGTTGCTCAAAGCCCCATCTAAGCTGACCATGAACACTTCCAATGATGGGGCATCCACAACTTCTCTGGGAAACCTGTTCCAGCATCTCACCACCCTCATCTTAAAAAAATTCTTCCTTATATCTATTTTAAATAATGGAGAAGATGAGTTCCACTGAGCATGACAGTATTTCCATCCAAGTGCTAAATATATCAGGGACTGCAAAAATAACACTGTAAGTCTTCAGATGGGAATTATATCCTGAAATACTCTCATTCTTACCTTTGACAGAAAAGCACTGCTAATTTCTATATTCTTTTTTATAAATTATGTGACTAGATATACTATAATTATTATATATATGTCTAAATCAGTGAGTCTCTGTGGCTACATAAGAAGTGAAAGAGAAAAGGCTGTAAAATTATCAAGCTGCTTCTAAAAGCAAAATTCTACTGGTTGATTTTACATTACTCTATATTTTTTTTCCTGTGTTTCTTCTTACTTGCATAAGAAACTATTTTTCTTTTATTATGGAAAAAAGTTAAACGAGAACCCATGTTCACTTTTAAAAAATATTTATTACTTTGCATGACTTTTACTTTCCTATTTCTTCTAGACTAAGACATCATGCTATTTCTCATCACTTCTCAAATTAATTTACTCCCTAAATACCTTTTGTACTTCTAAGTCAATATAATATTTTAATATAGTAAACTCAGGATGGAAAGAAAGTCTGTTATTGGAATGTACCACCACACTATTTGAGACTACTTGATTTTGTAGCCTTCATTTAAGCTTATAATCAAAGCAGACAAATTCAAAACCAGTTGCCTGAACCTCCCTAAATCTTCAATATCTGATGTGGCACTTTGATATGTCATTTTTATCACAGAGAAGTTTTGTTTTAAAACGTAAAGGGAGGAAAAACAGTCAAAGGTATAGGCCAGAAGCCTCACATGAAATATATCATATAGAAGAAGCCTGTAAAATGCTAATTAGCACTAGGAATACCCCACTGAAAGAGCAATATCATTCACACTGAAGAGGGGAAAGAAAAAATACCATCACCAGTAAGTCAAGAGAGTAAAACTAATGAATCACATCAACAAATTTTGGTCTCAAAACATGCATTACATTTTTTTTCTTTTACAATAACAAGTGTTGCATCTAACGCTCTCTTTAAATTTTAATTCAACTGAATATAAAAATGTATTCACATTCGGCTTTGTCAATCCATTACATACCTCCATAGCGCTGCATAGACAACTGCTAGGGTGATCAAGGCCAAGCATGAAAGACCACTGCCTACTATTAAGGTCACTGAGGGTGTACCAGATGATTCCATGATCTGTAGGTTACAACAGACAACCATGAAGAAAAAATCATCCTCCAGTAATTGAAACAAGCAGTCAAAAGAAAAAAAGCAACAAAAGCAAAATGATAAAAGCAGCCATGCTGTCACAGATAGCCTCAGTAATATTACTTATGAAGCAGTAATCAACTTAATTCCAAAACTGATCCATACAGAACTCTGAGATCTGTTTAATTATGGATACATTCCTGAGAGGCCTTTGAACTTTAAAATGCCTTTTAATATCCACATTATATTTTGAAAAATAAAGAAAACAGTAATATTATAATGCAACAGGAGACCACGATGTTAGCACAAGTTCAAACTACTCAGTTGAAATTAATTAAAAGATATATTTCTCTGGAGAAACAGCAATATTTAGATTGCGTATTAAACAAACATCTTGGTTTCACTGTAATATATAAAAGATCATCCATAAATTTGTCCCAGAATTTGATTCATGCTTGTTGCAGAATTACCAAACTTTCTGACTTAATAACTTTGACTTCAATCCGCTATTCTCACACACTTAATTTCCTTAGGCCTCTGATTGCCTAGAAGGAATGGCAAGATATCTACAGCAACAATATCATGAGCCTTTCATAAAGAAGCTGCAAATTTAGAATTATTTCACTTGTACTCTGTGTATTAATAAAAAAATGAAAATAAATAAATGACCTTGAAAACAAACTAGCTTTCACTTCTGTAAAAGAAACTACTACTGTCAGACACCAGATGAGGTTTTTTTCTTCATGTGTGTATGTGCTCATGTTCTGAAACAGACATGTTATTTGCTAATAAAAATGGAAAAAAAATTAGATCTAAAAGTTTGAATGGATACCATGCCTGGTTCACCAAGATGTTTTTTAAAGCCTCAGGTATGTGCTGTAAATTACATGTATCAAGATATCTTTTGTCACCCAAATAGGAGATAAGACTGATGTACTTTTAGGCCAGATCTCAAGCAGAAAGTAACATTTTATTTCAACCACTTTCTTCCAAATGGATCTACTTTGCTATTAAAAAGAGTCTTATCTCTGATACGCTTCCCAAACCAGGAGAATGAAATTATGCCTTAGTAGGATAACTTCACAAATATTTCCTTTTTAGCAAAATTATACTTGGAATGTCTGCTTACACACTTAATGTCCCCTCTTTCTCATGAAAATTTGATTATTTTTCATACATCATATCAACAGACTACACAGAAAATCTGTGCTGAAAATGTCCAATGCAGATCTGCAATCTGTTTAACTACAGTATCTAGGGTTTTCCTAGCAAGAGCAAAAATAAAGACCTGTACGTTCCCCTGGAAAGGTTTGCAACCTTTAAAAAGCTTGCTAAGTTGATAATTGTTCAATACAAAAGTTTTCAACACATTTACATCACAATCAGAAGGCTTTAACTGAAAAAATCAGAGTCCAGGAACATGCAAATTTCACTAGGATTTAGTTGTATTACAGAATCTGGAATTCATTTCTCCGAGACACTGTAGACACCAGGAGACTAACATTTGCCTACCTGCAATATTAAACAATTCCTCAATGTAACGTCTGAAATATACCTGAGAGGAAAGCTCGAACAGCAATTCCCCCCCTCCCACCCCCCCGCTATTGCTTTTTGCATTAAAACTGGATTTTATTTCCCCCTTTGTTACTTACTATTTCTCTAGGTTGCTGAGCCAAAATGGCGAAGGTAGAAAGACGATCACATAAGCATTTCGTATGGGATGCATCGGTAAGCACAGTTTTACATCCCTGGGTGGACCAGGTTCCCAAAGAGTCGTTCCTGCAAAGGAGAGAGAGGGAGCGGGGGGGAAGGGGAAATCGGGATAATTACGACTG
>NW_010130181.1:0-3852 GCF_000699245.1 Pterocles gutturalis
TTTTTTTATTATTATTATTTTATTTTTTTTTTTTTTACAATTGGCACAGAATAGCTGAAGTGGGTGAGGGGGTGGGAGGGACCCTAGAAATCCTTTGTCGTGACCCCTTGATAACCGTGACTACAAACCCCTGATTCCTGTGATCTGCAGTCCAGCAGAGTTCGCCAGCATCTTTCTATTGACTTCCAAAAGACTTTGAGGCAGACCATTGCACTGCTTAGCCTGAGCAAGACCAAGCAGCAAGATGTGTATTGCAGATATTTCTCGGCGAGGCAGCAAGGAGAGCAAACTTCTTACTGAAGGGTGAAAAAACAGCAATAGTTCTGACATCTAAATAAAATGACTCATTGAGGGAACTGCCCTCGCTCCCCCTCCGTGACATGCCCACCTGAACACCTATGATTTATGACAATGTATTTCAGAGGGTCCCACAAGGATGTGTTGTTATTTTTTTTTTTTTTTTCCCTTTCTTTCCTTTTTTCAGAGCAAAGTGTGATGCCCTGCCAGTGAGTGGCTTGTGCAGGGCCAGACGGAGACAGCAAGCTGCTAAAAGGTAGTGATTGCAGCACTGATCTCTTGCAGGCTCTGCAGCGTGAGGAGGTGGTTCTGAATCACAATGAACTTAATTGAACAAGAAATGGCATTGATTTTTCCTTTTCAGCCCTTCCCATTGCTCACAGCAACAGTGCACTGAACCCTCTGCCCATGCCAAGTAGCGGAATTGTACAGCACAGTGGAATGGAGATTTTTCATTTTTGTCCTATAATTAGTGTGTATTTATTTTTAAATAAGGTAAAAAACCAAAGCTCTCCAGGCTTTGAATTGTCATCAGGGAAAAGCATTGCCTGCACAGTCTGAGCTTCAGGAGCACAGGGAAGCAGGTTTTGTGAGAAACTATATCTTACTTTATACTCCCCTGGCCAGGAAATAACATTGTTCTTCAGTTTATCTGGTTGTTGAAATAACTAGAATGACACAATTGCCAAGCTGCTCAAGGGCTCCTGAAAGGTCATTTTATTTATTTATTTATTTATTTTAACTTAGACAGATGAAGGTGTGTATAAGCTGCCTCCAGTCTGCAGGGAAATAAGGAAGAAAAGCATTCCATAGTCCTATTATTGAATCATTGCTGGGTTTTGCCCTGTTAGGCAGGTGTGTTAACACATAATTACAAGTTCGAACAGCTAGCAATTTCCTACACAACCTGTTAAATATATCAGCGAGTATACCTGGTTGTTTACTCTTGCTTAGAATTGTAAGAGGCGTGTGTGTACTTTCCAGTGTCTATCCCCTTCCCTGAAAATGCTGAAAAAACAAATTACCAAGGTACCTGGGAAATTCTCTAGCAAATTCATGATAGCAGTCTTAGTGCCCAGATCCCAGCTCTGGTATCATAACTGGGCTCCCTGCAATGCACAGCTTGTTTTGTTCTTCAGGGGAATCCTTCAGCTGAGATTGCCAGGCTGAGCAGGGAAGGGAAGGATGGTTCAGGGAAATTTAGATGCATGGCACTGGCTAGAGCAGCGCATGCCATATATCACAGTGTGATCAGCTTCTACCCTTGATAAACATCTATCCCTGGTAGCAGGTACTGGACACCAGATCGGTTTGATCTTATGTTGGCAATGGGAGGGGAGGATGAAGGGAGTTAGCCTGTGTAGCTGGCTGGCTGGCGGTGACTCCTTACGAGATGCACAGCCACTGCAACACCACCACGCTGCTGCTCCTGGCTACCAAAAGAGGTTTTGGGGCTGTGATCAGCTTTAAGGCTGTGGCAGATCTTAAGAACTGGCCGGCTGTAGAGTCAGCGCAACATGTTTCTTTCGCCTGCCTCCTGCCACTTGATATTTTCATTGCTTTCTGAGGAGCGATTAAATGGATAGTGAGCACGTGTCAGGTTTCATGGAAGTCCTGTCACTGATTTCAATAAGAGCAGGATCAGACTGTTCTAGAATTGATATAACTCATGAAAGCGCTGAACATTGTACAGGAGCTAAAGCAGTGTTTGTGTTGCAATACGATACATATAACGAAGTTACTGACATCCAAGCACTCTGTCTAATGGGGAAAAATGCATCCAAAGACTACTGTTACCAAAAGCGAGAGCTGAGCTGGGTGGCCTAACAAACAAAATCAAGCAAATGGCAATATTTTGCGTGCCTGTGGCCTGCTTGGCCAAACCTTCGACACACCTCTCCTGTTAACCATCCACACTTTGCAAACTCACCTCCGAGCTCGTCAGGGAATGCTCTAGATTTCACCTCTGCCAAGTCTGCACCAGAATAAAGAGAAGGTGGTTTTCACATTGGAAGGGAATATGTAATAATTCTGCTCTTCTGATAAAGGGAAGCCTCTAAGCATCTGAAGGTTGAAGAAGCCAGCCAAGACCAGAAGCACCAGGGCAATGCTTGCAAACTATTGGGAAGAACTGGGTGGGACTGGGCTTCTCTCCATGAAAGCAAAAGCAGAGCCACTTGCCACAGCCCATAGCAGTGGTTGTGGCTCAGTGTATCTTTTGCCATCAAGACCGTCAGGCCAGCAGGTGAAGGCTATTTGCAGACCCTCCAGCTCAGTCTCACAAAAATGTACTTGTCCCCCAGAGATGAAGCTGCTGAGAGATTGGAGGTTGGATGTGAACACCTGGGGAATTTCTTGCATCAGTCAGTCAGCACTGAGCATGTTAGAGGGTAGAGTCACACTGTGTGTCTCAAAAATGAGACAGCTGTTCACCCACCACAGCCATAACGGCTTTGGATTGTGCCCTTCACCGAAAGGAGATCTCAAAACAGAAAAAAAAAAAGGTATCAGGAAGAACAATAGGAAGTCTAGCAGTCTCATAGTCTATAAATATAATATAGTGAGACTATGAGGTATAGAGCTTAAAACCAAAAATGTTTCATATATTAAGAAGCCTCCAGTGATTCCACTGTGAAGATTATGCCTAGCTTTACATGCTAAGCCTCCTTTTTCTGACTTTCTGCAAAAAAGCTGCTTTCTCCTTGCAATTTTTTAAATTATTTTCTCTAGCTAGAGGAGGATTTTCGTGTGTGCAAAGTCTGAGGTTAATCTGACAAAGAATTTTAGGCATATGAGCCTGAAAATTGAGGCTAGGTTTTCCTGTTGGTAGTGGATTTTCAGGTTGGATTGGTTTTTTTTAAATTTTATTTTAAAGCATCCTATCTCAAAACTCAAGGTGTGAAAGCCTTTCATGTGATTATTTAGCTTTCTTCACTGAAAAATTATTCTCCTATAAATATTTTAACAAGGGCATTGTTTAATTTGAAGAATTCTGCAGTGTAATTGTTTTAACACATCCCTCTGCTTTTAATCTGATGCATGTCAGCAACAACCTATGCTCTTATTTAGACAAAAAGTCTACCTGCTGAGGTGCTGTGCCTTTACAAGCAAAGCAGGCTGGGAAACCCTCTTCTGTCTATATTAGAATTTTATGAATGAAAAGAAAACCTTAGGCAAGGTCCTGTGTCAGACACAGCCAGGACTCCCCGTGAAGAGACCACAGAGGAAATGTCATTGTCTTCTCTCTGTGGGCATCCAAAGAAACTCTCCCTCCCCTCAAACTGGTGAGGGATGTGAGATGCGTATTGGTGCTTCTGGGACACGGTTGAGAAGGAGAGTTGACCTTCCCTGTCTCTTTGGACAGTCAAATCCTTGTGCATGCTGGAGTTCCTAGTTCAAAATAGGATTTAATTATATAATTTATACAATAAATTATATAGTTTACCTATTGCTTATATTATCTAAATAATTTGGTTATAAATTTTATTGATTGCTAGAAGCCTTTGACGCAGGCACAGGACTGGGCTGGATATGGCTTTTCACTATTAGAACCCG
>NW_010130181.1:3864-9418 GCF_000699245.1 Pterocles gutturalis
GCCAGCAACACCCTATGGCTTGTTCCATCTCAGTGCCTGCCCAGGTCACCACGCTCATGGCAGCTCTGCTGTGACTGAGGTCTGGCATTGCAGGTATATTTGGGCTCAAGAGCTGTAAGTGGTAGGATGTTTGCAGAGAAGTCCCAGATAAAATGAAAACCTAGCTGGCCTTCCCATCTCAGTGTTCAGCTATTGTCTAACCAGCAGCTTCCAAAGGCTACCGACAGACTATTTCAGATTAATTTTTAGGGTTGGATTTTTTTCTCCCTCTTTTTCTTTGAAGGTGTTGGAAAAAGAGAGTTTCTTTAGTTCTGCCACTTCTGTGATAACTCACCACCCAACTGATACACTGCAAACCACACCAGCATGACCAGAGTGCTAAATTACTTCATTTCTCATTGCTTACTCTGGCAGGTAGGAAAGAGCTGTTTCACATTGGTGGGACTAAAACACAGCACAGTGAAATGGAAGATAAATCTGAAGTGCTATCAGATTTCTCTAATCCTAGCCAATGCTCTGCTCACTGGGGACTCCTCCAGCTCTGCAACTGGTCCACATTTAACCTTGCGTTTCTTGCCTTTGCAGCTCCTGGGCTCTAAAAACCAGATCTCCCTGGATATCACCCTGGTTCTTTCTGTTACCTGCTTCATCCCATATTTCAGTCTGTTAGAATAGTTGATGGAGCTGGTCATTTCTCTCATGTGATCCAGCAGATATCCACTGTGGGAATACATCTTGTTTTCACTTGAACAGTAAGAATCCACCAGCAGGAAGCAATGTTTCTATTTTTTCTTCTGTGTGTTGTTGGTTTTTTTTCCCCCTCCGCTTAGAAATCTACTTTAAAATAATGCTTTTTTTGCTTACTTATGCCCCTTTCTTTCCTGTGCTTCTCTTCCAACACTTAGGACATTTTCTTTCTTTCCTCTTCCTATTCACTGCTTCTGTTCACAGACACTACTTCATCAAAATGCACTTTATAAAGCATTGCCAGCCACACCATGTGGATTTTCACTGTCCACAGTGAACAGTCTGTCTTTTGGGTGATGGTCCAGGTCTCTCCAAGATGGAGCTTGGACTCTGCTCTGCTAAAGCCAGTGTGATTTTCAGGCCAAGAGACTCCAATCTCACATCGATTATAGCAGTATTTTTTAAATTAGTGCGGTTGAAAATTGTGACTGTATTTATGATTTATTAATTGGTTTTTAACACTTGTAGGTTTATAAGGAACCATCTTCAGCCTCACTCACTGTATTATGCTTCATTATGGCAGCAGCTGCTACCTATCAGAGGTCCCTCGTGTCCTTTCACATGTGGGCTGACTGGACCAGAACAGGGCATCTGCTACCATTAATGGGGATCCATGTGGGATCTCTCTCCATGCTGGACTCCATTTGGTTAAAAGCTCCCCTGATAGCTCTTCCAACAGGGTCTGTTTTCCCACCATAGATCTGGAAGCATCACACAGAAGGGTCAGTAGTGTGAGCAGCAGAACATTCACTTCGGTATAGGAAAGGTTGAACAATTAATGTAATGACCTCTGCGAAGTGTTTAAGGATGAAGATACTGTAGATGCACAGACTTAGGAGACAGCAGCGTAACAAACTGCAGAAACAGTTTCACAAACTTAAGAAAATTCTGAGGCTATGATGACACTTGCCACAAGAGGCAAAAAACCCCAGCAAACCCAACACAAACGTCTCTCTTGTGTATCCTGTTCCAGGTCCTTGACTGTAAAGGACTGCTAGGCACAGAGCTATCAGTATTATTAGCTTGAAATTACATCCTGAGAAAGTGACTGAACTTGGAAAGCTGGAAAGAAGAATTCCGACGAGGAGCCACAGAGTTGGTGGGGGACATAAAACTGTTCATTATTCTTCAGGTCTGGGGAAAATTAGTCAGAAGTGAAGAATTTATTTTTAAATACATTCTGGATATTTCAGACACTAAGTGAAATTTGCACCACCTGAATTGTTAACATACTGTTTTTTCTTAACAGGAAGAAAATTGTGTAAAGTCACAGCACACGCGGGAGCTTTTTTTTTTTTTTTAAGTGAGATCTAAATTAGCGTGATCTAAATTAGTCCGATAAACCTAGGAGAAAACTGATCTGGACTTTTGTAACTGGGAGCTGTACCACTGTACAGTGCAGCAGACAACACATACACATCCTCTAAGGAGCTGTGATTAAGGACTTGGGTAGTGGCTCATTCCTGCCCCAGAGCTGAGCCCTCCAGGAGCTCAGAGAGTTAAGAAAGAAATGCTCTTCCTTGATCCTGGGTTTCCAACAAGCTGATTTAATCCCTCGAGCTGAGAATTGCTCTAACTTTGTCTCTAATTTCTTCAGGATATCTGGATGGCCTTGGGGGATAGAAAAGTAATATTTGCTGGGAAGATCATAAAAGAAGAGCTACTCCAGGCTAAATTTTGCCTTTTGATGCATATGCGTTGAAGATAAAGGAGTCTTGGGCTAAAGAAGGAATCAGGTTTATATCTCATGTAAAGGCTTGGGTTTACTCCTACAAGATTAAAAAATCAACTTTGATTCAGGGTTTTATGGTAAGTGATTGTTGGCTTGCTTTTGTAGTAACAGCTGCCATTAAACAACTTTTCAGTTTGTTATTAAAGACACAAAAAGGGAGGGCCAAGTGGTTAAAGCACTTGAAATATAAGGCAGAAAATTTTATTGTATTAACATTTTTTTTCCTGCTTCCTTATCAATTAGAGTGAAAATTTTTAGTCTTGTTGTATTGTTGATGACTTTAGGGGTGGTCTTGGGCTGTCCTGCTTTGGGGGAGAGGAAGAGTTGGGAATCCTTCCTGACCTATGGCAGTGGCTCATCATTCTGCTTACTCCTTCAAAGAGACAACATGCAAACCACATATAAAGTAAGAAAAAAACCAGAGTAAATCCTATCATGCAGGATACTGTCTTCAGCACTGATTTTTTTCTAATAACCTGTCTGTAGAAACACAGATTTATAACAGCTGCTCCAGGAACTGGCAAGCTGCTAACTGTGTTTCACTGTTCTGGGTATTAATTTTAGCATGTTTTTTTGGATCACACATGATAAAAGATGACTTAATCTTAGCTGGTTATTAGCTAACAAGCACAAAGAGCAATATACAAAAGAAGAGGAATAAGGCAGTGAATGAAAATTATGTAGGAGGGAGACAGTGGCTGTGGAAATCATTGAGCCATATTCTTGCTGCTGCTGCAGGTGGTGCTGCCAACCTGATGTAGTCATGTCTTGATGACTGCTGGAAGATGCAGCCAGGGTGGTGATGTTTGCTTCTTGGAGAAGGCCATACTGTACCTTTCAGTGGCCTTGAAATAAATAGTGCTTCTCCAAGAAGTGTTGCAGCTTAATCTCATTAACGTAACCAAACCATACGTTCAGAGTCTCTGACTGTCAATCACGGACATCGGCAAGCCCAGGAAGGTGTCTGATCTGTGGTGTCTTTAAAAGTCCGCTTTACACTGGTAAATTTTGTCTCCACTGATTTTTTAAAAACACTGTCTTGTATCAGACTCAATTTAACTTTCATTACTTCGAGAACTGGAATCTTCATAAGCCTGTACTGAGGCACAAAAAGCTCCACTGAGGACAATGTTAGATCCGGGCATACATTAAGGTCCAGACTAAAACCAAAGACACAGTATTTGAAGTTGAGCTATGCCTCCACAGCCTCCACTCTTCTATGATAAAGTTCTTTTCTGCAGATAATCATGTCTGCAGGTAGGGTCAGTCCTCCATGACCTGAGATTTCATCCAATTTGTGTTCAACCAGTCAGTGTTGCTCTTTCCTGAAGCTGGGGTCTCAGCCATCTCCCTTGTGGTTTGTGATGATAGGGAGGCTAGTGGGTTTGCCCTGAGCGCAGCAATATCATGAGTAACTCAGAGACCACAGGCAGCTCATGGCAAGCTTTCCAATATAAGCTTTGCCACAAAAAAACTTTGAACAACTTCCAGGCAAAAGTAATTGTCACCTCTCTATGTGCAGCGGCCTTGAAGTTGGACCAACAGGACATCATCAAGAGTCTCGATTTGCAGCTACAAGTTAGCTGCTTCACCTCTCATTGGCAAGACCAATTGGTGGCTATTCCAGGCATGGCTCCAGTAGGTGTCATGGTGGTTCTTTGCAACTGCAGCTTGGCTAATACCTAATCTTCTCTTCCCTCAGGGACTACAAAACACCCTTCTCATCATAACATTTGTCAATCACTGCTTTATTAGGTGTGAATATGGGGCAGGAAGACCTAGGTGAGTTGCAAGTCCCCTTACACAGCTCAGGACATTTATGAAGGAATAACAAAACTAACAATTCCTTCATATAATTTTAGAATAAATTAAAGTTTTGGAGGAAACATTCTCTTAAGCAGCTGTCTAAAGCCTGTTTCCATGAAGATTCCCATTTGGGAACTAGCCTCCTTGTTTATCTTACAGAAAACAATCTTCCAGTGTTTCAAATTTTCAAGGGGTCTTGGGAAGCCGAGGAGCAATTTTGCCTGTACACAAGGTGTGGGAGAGTATTTGGCATTTCTCTTCACACCAGCATGTTTCTGTCTCCAGTTGGGACCCATCAGAGTCCCTCCACTTGGCTGCTGCCCTGCTGTTCTCCACGAACAAGCAGCAAGACATCCATTTTCACCAGTTCAAATGATCTTATAATCTGGTAAAAAAGTCCATTATGGGGACTGAAAAGCAATAAAAAGTGGCAAGTCTTGTCCCCTCCTGACTTTCCTGACATGACCTTTCACTCAAGCTGCCAGAAAGCAGCATCTGCTTTCGTCGTTCCCCTGCTGTTTCCTCCGTGTGCCGAGGGGGAATCCTCTTCCTCGTTACCAGCTATCGTGGTTTTAAGGCCACTCTGCAATAAGCACCACGCAGCCTCTCATTCTCTCCTCCCCTCCAGTGGGATGGGGAGGAAAGTCAGAAGAACAAAAGGTAAAAACCTCTTGGGCTGAGGCAAGGACAGGGAGGGTTCACTCACCATGTATACTCACAGGTAAGAAACAGACTCGATCTGGGGAAAATACAAAAACAATTAAATTTGTTAACAATCAAAACCAGAATAAGATAATGCGAAAGAGAACTTTATCTTAAAAAGACATCCCTCTCCCACCCCTCCCTTCTTCCCAGGCCCAAAGGCTTTGATCCCGATTTCTCTGCCTTCTCCCCCTGGTGGTGAAGGGGGGCAGGGAATGGGGGTTGTGGTCAGTCCATCACATGTTGTCTCTGCCCCTGCTTCCTCCTCAGGAGAGGGCTTCTCACAGTCTTCCCTGCTCCAGCGTGGGGTCCCTCTCATGGGAGACTCCTTCACAAACTGCTCCAACATGAGTCCTTCCCATGGCTGCAGCTCTCCACTAACTCCTCCAGCGTGGGTCCCTTCCATGGAGTCACAGCCTCCTTCGGGCATAGTCACTTCCTTCAGTGTGGGGTCCTCCACGGGCTACAGGATGGTATCTGCTCCACCGTTAAATCTCCATGAGCTACAGGCAAGCTCTGCTCTCCATGGACTGCATGGGGCCAACCTGCGTCACCATGATCTTCACC
>NW_010130181.1:9657-16301 GCF_000699245.1 Pterocles gutturalis
TTGCCCGGGGACAGCCCGGGGCCATGCTGTCCCTTGCTGTGCTGTGCCCCCTCTTAAATCTGTCATTCGCAGAGGTGCTGACTGGTTTGGCCTTGGCCAGGGGCGGGTCTGGCTTGGAGCTGGGGAAACTTCTGTCAGTTTCTCACAGGAGCCATCTTGGTAGTGCACCCTTCCCTTGCTACCAAAATCGACTTGGAGCCAGGGAAACTTCGAACAGTTACTTACAGGAGACGTCACTGTAGCCCCTCCCCTGCTACCAAAAGCCCCACCACACATACCCACACCACCAGACGTGTTTTGCCTCCTGGTTTGCACCTGCATCTCATTTCCCCCAGTTATTTTCTTCACTTTAGTTTACAAGTCTTACTTTAGAAAGGAGTGAGCAAATATAATTCTTCCCAGACAGAGTTATTCTCCTCCTTCCCAATCCACTGAAATGTTGTAATAACTGGCTGATGTCCTTCCTTATTCCTTTCCTTCCTCTTCTCTTTCTCTCTCCTCAGATTCACTCCTTTTCTCAGCCTTTGCTGTTTCACCTCTCCTCCCTCCTCTCCCTGAGGCTTGTTATGCCAGCTTTGTGGTCAGTGGTGGGATGACCAGCCCTGCTGCGCAGTGCAAGCAGGACTTGAACCAGTGGCTCTGCTCTGCACCGGGAGCTCGGGGTGCCACAGGCGGCAGGCTTGAGTGCCAGCCCCAGGCAGCACCTGACATCGCAGCTGGTGTCCCTTTTGGGACCAACCTCTTTGTATCCCAGAAGAAGCCAGCTGGAGACAACTTAGAAGCTTGGCGGTGGGGGTGGCAGGGCAGAGCCCAGTGCAAATCCCCTGCTCTGTTTTTAACCCAGGACACCCAGGCAGCACCTGACATCGCAGCTGGTGTCCCCTTTGGGACCAACCTCTTTGTATCCCAGAAGAAGCCAGCTGGAGACAACTTAGAAGCTTGGCGGTGGGGGTGGCAGGGCAGAGCCCAGTGCAAATCCCCTGCTCTGTTTTTAATGCCTAAAACCTGGAGGAAAGGGGCATCGCAGAGATTGCCTTTGGATCTCCTGGAGAATGCTGTAAATTCTGGGTGAAACTCAAACAATCTTGAACATCTCCAACCCCTCACTCCTTGTAGCTCTTCATAACACCGTGTGATTCACAGCTATTGTGCGAGCGGTCTGTTCCCTGTGACAGCTTGTCCAGACCCTAATAACTGAGATCAAGCTGGCTCAGAGCCCAAGGCAAATGTTTTTTTCAGTGTACACTGGTGCAACTTAATACGGGTAAACTTCCCGTGAAACACATAACCTTGAAGGAGTTGCCATTTTTAACTCAAAATTTCCCTTCAGTTGATGAGAAAAGCTGGTGTCAGGCAGGGCCCACTGCAATTAACGGCATTGTCTGAGGAACAAGCACTGCCGTTCAACAAGGGTGGAGGTGGTGGGGTTTGACCAGCAGCTTCTATCAAGTGCTCAGATTCATCTCCAGAGTCTCTGGCCTCTAGACAACGGCATAATGCAACTGTAATTTAGCCCTGGTGAGTATTGAATGCAAATGTGCCTATCAGTTAAGCAGGAAGAAACATTCATTCGGCCACAAATATCCTGACTGTTAAAGAAGGCAGTTTAATTATTAAATCTTGGTGAAATTCAGCTTTGTTGAGAAATTAAGTCTAGTTCTCTTCCTATGGGAGTGACTGCACTTCTGTTCCCTCATGGAGCGTGATAATTTCTTTCTGTGGTTCTCATGGTTGGTTAAAAATCAGTTTTATTTTTCCTAATTCTCTCTACATAAAATCCTGCTGTGCGCTAACTGCAGCCTCTCCTTTGAGCCCAAATGGGTACCCGTGTCGACTCTTCTTAGGTGAACTTTACTTCATAAGCTTTGTGTCGTTATTTAATGTGATCAAAAGCTATTATAATAGGTCTATATAGTTAAAGTCATTAAGTTAACTAATTACCATTTTTCATAAGGAAAACAGCTATACACAACAAACTAGTGCTCTCATCTTCATCTCCTATCTTATTTCTATACAAATTCAACCTCCAACATGAAGAACATTTTCTCATTTAGTAAAAATAGAATAAAACAATTTAACCAGATCTAGAAATTCTCCAAGACAAGTAATTAAGGGCTTGGTCTATTTGTCTGTCTAGCTTTCAAAATCTGTCAAACACATTTATATTACCACTTCTGGTCTAAAACCTGGAGGATATGCTCTAGTAGAAGGTCTGTGCTAGACTGTGTTCCTTTCAGATTAGCGCACATCAAAATGTCTCATGAAAATATTTGCGATTTTGACACTTGACATGAAAGAATAACACAGGTGAAACTATCTATTAAGAAACAATATTCACTTGGCTTTTGTTATTCACCCTACCTGCTGCCCCAAACAGCTCAAATACAAATGTTTTGACACCAAAATCCTGATATGAACCCGTGATTGTAGAGTTAGTGTCTTTTTTAGCTGTTGAGGAACAATACATTGTCAGTTCCTCACATGCTGTAAATTGGCACATCTTTACTGAAGCCAGTAGTGCTCTGTTGACTTCATACTTAATGAATAGCTGGTCCATTGTATTCTGAGTCTTTATCCAAGTCTCATTAAAATCGAAGAATACTCTTTCCAGCTTCCTAGGGAGTTAGATCAGGCTCTGGGAAATAATAGGCAAAACTGTAATTTGTGTGATTTTTTTCATATCATACCCAAGGAAGATATTTATGCAAATGTCTTTGGCTAAAATCCAATAAGCAGAATTGGTGATTTCAAATGACCTTCATTCCCCCACCTTGAGGGTCCCAGGACCAATGCAAAGAACTCTATAAAATATTCAAATTTCAGGTCTGAGGCCACTAATACAAGACGGCACTCCTCGGCTCCAAATGGCAACTAGCTGACCAGAGGGAAAAATTTACTGTTCCTGATCTCTGATAGTATAAGAAAAATCTTAAAGTTTAAAATTTGTCCTTTCATCTTATCAACAAGCCACAATGGATGAAAGTAACGTGCTACACGATTCCGGTTCAGTGAGAAGAGGGAAAAGAAGTGTGACAATGAGTCATCTGGTACAAAGCACCAGAATTCAATAAATAAAGCAATACTCTTTTTTTTTTTTTTTCTTTCTTTTGCAGGCAAACTGCTTTTTATCTGATAAGGTCTGCATGACAGCTGTGTATTTCCAAGAGCGCTGCTCTCTAGAGACAAGAGAGCATTAGAATACCAGTAACTCATGGGCAACCTACTTCTCTTGTGTATTAGCTTGAATGCTCTTTTTATTGAAGCTTCTGTCTCAGTAAACCAGGGGAATCACGGGCAGGGCACATACTTATAAAGCTGTTCTCCTTCAACACTGACCCTCGGACTCTAACTCAAGTCCTTGGACTGCTCACTTACAGATTTACAGTGCCCTCAATCAGTCCTACAAATAAAAACAAGGAACAGGGACTGTTGTTAATACGTGGCTCTGAATTAGAAACCTTGTGATTTGCTGCTGGCACAGACAGACGGGCACAACCGTGTCAGCCCTGCTAATAAACTTCAGTCACAGCACTGACCTGCTGACAGGCTCCACAAGCTGATGATATCTTGCAGCTTTTGAGCAAAGATTGGTTCGCATGTCAATGTGGAAGGCTTCTTTATGATATTGTTTTTAGATTAATGTTTTTATTAGGGACCTAGAATGAAAACAGAACCTGAGGAAGAGGGGAGGGCTGTGACATCAGTATTTTCAAATTCTTTTCCCTCCTCCCTGCCCCTTAATCTACGCTGAGTCACCATGCAGTGATGGAGCCTCGCAACTCCACTCGTCCCCCAGCAAAAAGTCGATGATCATAACATGGCAGCGCTGGATACTGAACAAAACACGGTTCATAAAGGGGGTCCCAACCCTGGGAACATGCTGTCTCAAAAGAGGATGAGACATAAGGCATGGCTGTCGTTAGGCAGGGAACAGCGAACTAAATGAGTACGGGGGTCAATGTAACCATCCTGGCACTGCTCAACACAGGGCTGCCCAATCACACCTCTCTGCCTGTGTCCTCACCCCTCATGAGCCACACTGCACATCACAAGATACACCTGCTGAGGAGGTCCCTGCCCTAGGGTACACTTCTGGAAAGCTCCCTATAGTATCAGGCCTGGATGCTGCCCCTCAGCACGCCCACTGCTGCCACTGAATCTGCATGTGGCACTTGGGTGGTGTCTGCTTGGCATTAGGTAACTGACGCCCACCATGCCTTGACAGCTTTGTGCATCCATGTCCTGGGTTAAGCAGAGACAGAGTTAACTTTCTTCATAATAGCTAGCAAGAGGTTGTGTTTTGGATTTGTGCTAGGAAGAAAGCTGATAACAGTGATGTTTATAGTTGTTGCCAGGACAGCCCAAGGTCCTTCAGCTTCTCTGCTGTCCACAGTGGCAGGAGAAGCTGTGAGGGAGCACAGTCCCAGTTACTAGCCTGGGATTCAATCTTAGGTTCAGGATTGAGACCCACAGTGGCTAATAATCTATTCCATAACATACACGTCATGCTCAGTATATAGACCACTGTGCCTGTGGCTACAGCTTTATAGGTGAGGGCCCTCTGGAAGCTCAATCCTTTTTTGTTCTGGGTCCCTTTTGGCTCCAGATTCATTTTGCTCCAGGTGGGCTCTCTCAGGGTGGTCAATCTCCCAGGGCCTTCTCCCTCCCTTGGTCAGCTCTCAGTCTGGGACACTCAGGCTGTTATCTCCATTCCAGGAGTGCGGTTTCGAGACTCTCTCTGCTCCAAGATTGTTAGCCAGGAATGGGCTGAGCCTTGGTCGTCAGGTGGTGAGCAGTGTCACTGTGTATCACTCATTTGTATATTTGGATATACTATTATTTTTAATATGATTGTAGTTTAGTTATTAAATTGTTCTTGTCTCAACCCGCCAGTCTTTTTTTCCCTTTACCCCTTTAATTCTCTCCCCCATCCTTGGGAGGGGGGAGGGTGAGCAAATGGATTGTGTGGGGTTGGCTCCCAGCCAAGGGTAAACCCATCACAATGCCCCACCTCTCTCACTCCTCCAGAGCTTGAGGACTGCTCTGTGCAGGTGACTGGTGACTTTGGCTGACGAATGTGGCTGGACTGGGGCCTGACTGAGAACAACAGGGAGGCTCTCCTGCCTGCTTAAAACAGTGAAACAGGGAATGGTGGCTTGGGGTGCCGAGCTAGCATTTGCCAGGCAAGGATCTAGCCCTGCAGATTTTCACAGGTGTAGCAAGACAAGCTGTTGGGCTGGTAATGGAATGAGGAAGGCTGAAAAGAAATACTTACCTGGCAGCATCCCTTTAAACTCGTGACTCATCATCACAAACGCATTTCTGATTCTCTTTCCATTGATGTCTCAAAGACCAATATCTCAGTTCATGAAAATTTTAGGTAGTTGCTTTTCTGCCTGGTGTTACAAACTCTGTCTAATGGATGTGGGTAGTACAGATTACTTTGTTATGAATGAACAGTGCTCTGTTGAGGAGGTCCATGCTCTTTCTCCAGCTCCTCACCGGAACATGTGAGGCTGTGTGTGGGTCTGACGGGGGGACAGACTTCAACCACTGAAATGGAGCAGTGATGGAGGAATTGCTGCTTCACATGCTTATCAGCCACAGCCTCAGAAAGCAAAAGAACCTGGATTTCAGGGCTTTGCTTTAGAGAGAAAATCCTTTGAATCAAGGTGCAGGTCTAGTTATAATACAAGGTCTCACTCCACATTATTGCATTGATTATTGTAATTATGCCCTTTCAGGACTTTTTCAAGCTACCCTATGTCCAATTATAGCTGTTTTAAATACCTTTGTACTGTACATAATGTGGTGCTGGAGAAAGGAGGTAGTAGATGTATTTTATTTAGCATCCTGTGCTTACAGTAAGGCTTTTTATGGATAAGAGATTTGACATTATTAACATTCTTTATTTCACTGATGACTGTATCTGAAGCTACCTTTCTGAGCACCATGCCAAAAATGTACTTATCTGTGTTTCTGCAGTGCAAACTGTCCAGTTTTAGAAAGGGATGAGGAATAGGTTCTCCATACTCTTGGCCCATTCTTTTGCAGTAGGATTTATGCTCTGAATTGTCATGTATTTCATTTGCAACAGAACACATGAAATTATGGAATCATTGAAGTTCAAAGCAGCAGTGAAGTCGACTTCAGTAGGAGCAGGATTTCTTGACAAGTATCTCCTCATGCTGATCAGTACTGCTGAGAGGAGATCAACCTTCTGGGCTCCCATGCAAGGGAGCAGCTTTCCTAGGAGAGTGACTCTGGATTTCTCTCCTCCTTCCTTCTTTTCCTCCTCCACAGCTTTACAGCTTGGTGTGTTTTTTGTTTTGTTTTGCTTTATTGTTTTGGGTGTTTTGCTTGCCTAAACTTGAAGACAAACAGCACCCAAGCTTTAATTTGTCAGGCTATGCACCCCCCTTCCCTCTGTGCAGTAGGTTAGTGCACTACTGATGTGTGGCTTACTTCCACCATCTTTAGTGGATTTAAACAATGTGTTGGCCTTTTGATTCCTTCATGGAAAATGATCTCAGACTGGGAGAACCTTCGCAAAAGCCGTTGTCAGATGAAAGTCACACTGTTTCCTGTTCTTGAAACTGCTTTTCCACCCCAAAGGATTCCTCTCCTCTCCTCTCCTCTCCTCT